>NW_022263094.1:0-83456 GCF_002021735.2 Oncorhynchus kisutch
AAGTCCAGCACCTCGTACGTGTTCTCATGCACAGGACCTTCGTGCTGCACCAGCTGGTAGTCCCCATCACCCCCTCCTGCTCCGCCCACCGCTCCCTGTTTGGTTGGGGGTCCTCCTCCGCCCCCTACAGCCGTGGGCAACCCAGCTGGATTCCCCCCTTGGTCGTTTGCATCATGCTGGGCAACATGGACAGGTCCTCCACTATCTGCATGGTGCTCCCGCGGTTATCAAGCTCCTCGCTCTTACGTTTCAGCCCACATCGCTGAGCGCTGTCGGCCAGTTCAAACCTCCACAATCACCCTCTTCCCAGTCACCTTCTGTCTCTTCCTTCCTACCTCCTCCTCTACCTTCCTCCCCCCTTCCCCCTCCTCCTGTCGCTCCACTACTGCTGCCTCCCCTGTCTCTGTCCGTCTGCTCCTGCCCCTTGCCCTGCCAGGAGACGGGCCTGTGTCCTGGGGCTGCTGGCCTCCTCCGGGCCTGTTCCTCCTGTTCCGTTCTGCTTTCTCCGTACCCCACGCACACGGCCACCGTCTGTACAGGGAACTCCTGCCCGCCGCCACGCGTTCTGTCGCCCACTGCCAAGTCTCGGGTCGCAAAGGAGGGAGCGAGTCTGATCGGGTGTCGCTATGCCAAGGGTTCTGCCGTTCAGAGAAGTCCGCGGTTGGGCTCTCTCATGGTACACACACAGCTGCTGGGCTCCACTTTGACTTTCTTCACGCTGCAAAGGGCACTAGTCTGGGTTGATAAATGTGTGGTGGGTAGATCCAGACTTGTGAGGCCATACCTGGACAGAGACATTCAAACGAGAAGAAAGACAACGTTAGCATATTATCAAAGCTTGATCCACCTACTTAGGGAACGTCGTTTTGATGCTCACACCCACACAACATCATCTAAAATATTAAACAGCAACTGTAAAGGTTCTAACTATAGCGTTACTGGCAAAGAGCAGTGTGAAAGGTCAAAGTGTCCTATGGTAATCCATTTCACCACGGACATGACATGTGATTTCAGTTAGGTCAACGAGGTAAGTGGCTATGAGGGATGTCATCCAAATAAAATGACACTGGGCCTAAATAAATGTAGGTGTATTTTCATGTATTCCTGCTGGATGAGAAAGTCCAGTCTGCATAGTGATATAAAAAGACCATGTCAACAAATGACTGGAGGCTGCCGATTGGCTGATTGATTTGCATAGTGAAAAGAAAAGGTGACCTTTCCAGTTGTTCTGACACTGCAACACACACACACACACACACACACACACACCACACACACCACACACCCCTGTGGTAAAAAAACTTCACTATACAGGCTAAATATCTTCTTCATAAACAAGACGGAAGCTTGAACGGCTTCACTGCTGCATTTGTGCTTTACACCACGGTGCCATTTCTCAAGAAAACGGTGGAAAAGTACTGGGAGGGGGACTTTTTTCCAAAGCCTGCTCACTCTGAATGTTTGCATGTGCAATTGCATAATAGCAACACAAAATTCAGCAACACAGCCCCTCCATTAAAACATCATGAATGGAGATAAGCGAATTAGCAAATATAACCAAGCAACAATCTTGCCGAGTTCAGCAAGAACAACCAGAGGCTTCCACACTGCTCTCATAATGACACTTGCATCACTCTAGGGATGACATCACAGCTGACCTTTAGCCCGTTACAACCCCACACCAACACCTCCACAGAAAGACCCCACTCCCACCACAGCCAAAAGACACCAAGCTGACCAATCAAGCGCCTAGCAGAGGGAAGAAGATATGCTCCGTGGAGTGTTCTAGAACACCCTCACCTTCCTGCCTCATCCACTGGAGCCCCCATACCACCTCCACCGTAGGGGATGACTAACTTCTCAAAAAGGTTTGGATGACCTTTCCCTGCCGTTACCATGCATCCCACAGCGGGTCTCTAGGCAACCGATGTGTTCGAAGAGAGTGGTTGAGAGGAGAGAGAGAGAGAGTCTCAGAGAGAAGTGGGGGGGCAGAGCCCTAGCATGAGGTCTACATGCCAGCCAGCTCCTCTCACATTACACAGCTCAGAGAGGAATGCTCCTCCCTCACACCCCCCTCTCATTTTGAGAGAAAAAGAAAAACAAGAAGCGACCCCATCCCAGCAAATGCCATGGAAATATTTGGAAATTGGATGAGGTCTTCAGGCTTGGGCTAGTGAGGGACTAGGATAACGTGATACGTTTTATTCATATTCTGTGGGATTTTTTGGGGGGGGGGTCTAAAGAGAGGTGGCAGCTGTGGCGGGTTGGCCAGGGCGGCCTGGCACAGTGACCTTATCAGAATAGGCTGTCGTGGCCCTGCCTGGTGAGCCCACGACCTACTTCCTTTCATCTGGAGCCCGTCCAGTGACATCAAAGTGTCTCTTCCCTGTTGGCTCTTTGACTATAAATCAATGGTGCATTCACCTTGACGGATTTAGATGCAGAGCATGCTCGTCCCAAAGCCCCATCGCTAGACTGCTAGAGCTTCCAAAAGACAACCCTGTCTCACAAATAACAAGACTGTGGGTGGTGAGTCACAGACAGGGGCACACTGTCGAGTAGACAGCACCTCTCCAAAATGAGAAGAAAATAATTGTTCCCAAATTACACCTTCCAGATTAGTGGAAGGAGCTATAATTACAGGTGCCAAATGAGAGAACAAACACCTCGCTCTCAGTCCCCAACTTTTCAACGATAGCAGGAACATGAGGCCTCAATAGCCAAGAATCGGAACTAACGTTCCTAGTCATTGCCTACCTGTCTTCACTCTCATTCTCCTCCATGTTAGGAGATGTTGTCCTCTCTCTGAAGTTCAGTGAGACACACCCTGATGATTCCCTCCATGGGAGTTATTAGGAGGACGGCGGAGAACTACAGTATACAGTCTGCCCGGGTTGTGCTCAGCAGCAGCAGTTGCAAAGCAAAAGGGAACTTCAGAAGTGTGCACTATTCAACAGGCTACAATCACGTGCTCGCAGAAAGGGGAGCCTGCCAATTCCTGACTCGCTAGACTGACTAGGCAGGCAACACTGGGTAGCTTCTGGACTGCTTGTCGTTTCAGCTTTTCTACACACACCTTTTAGGCTTTAGCTTTATTCAGAGGTTGGCCTTGCTAGCAGGCCAATCGGAGAGGGAATTTACAAATAAGAGCTTAACAAATATTGTTAATAATAGTGTGCTGCTATCTTCCAGGCACTAATGCAGGGGTGTCAAACTCATTCCACAGAGGGCCTAGTGTTCCCTTTCAATTAAGACCTAGACAGACTAACTAAATAGTGGCATTAATCCATCAAATCAAGTACAAAGGAGGGAAACCCCAAAATATTAGGCCCACTGTGGAATGAGTTTGACACATTGTGCACTAATGTGATGAGGCACAGCTTAGGGTAAGGTTGGTCAGAATAAGACCAAGTAGCCCTTCTCCATACACATAGTGTTCAGAACAAGCTCAAACTGGAGTGGTAGGGTGAGGACAGGAAATGGCTTTTGGTCCCGGAGGCCTACAAGTTGAGACTAACCCAGTTCCTAACAGTGGAATCAATGATTCCGTAATCTAACAAGTAACAGAAAGGGATGTGTTTAGTTTTGAATGACGGTGTCACATCAGTTGGCACCACAACAAGGCTTTCAGTCAGAGAATTAAGACAGGTCATCAAACAAAAGTAGAGACAATTCCATTTTGAATAGGCCATTTCAAATCCAATTGAAATATTCCCAGTTTGGCCTTTACATTACGGTAATGTCCCAAAGGAACGCTCCATTAAATTCCTGAATTGAAATTAACACACATGGAATCCACCCCAACTCTGGTTGTTGCTTGTCATGAATGGCAGAAACCAGCTTGGTCCTAAGAGAAGAACATCGAGCTCTCAGCAGTTGTGCCGTGTCACCACAGAGAACACTCATCATTGTGTGCACCATGTCCTGCTGTTCCTACAGTATGGAAAACAACCAAATCGCCCAGTAATCAGCAACACATCAATACTGGCCGCTCCACTCTCCTAATGTTCTGTATAGCCAGCCGATGACGTTAGACCTCAGCAACTGACACAGTCAAACCCTGATACAGATAACCTTATCTAAAACGTTAACCAACCTTTACCCCTCCTTCCTCATTCAACTCCAGCCATAGACAAACTACCGCCATACTATACATGATCTCTGCTCTGCCAAGAAGGGAGAGGCTAGTCACAACCTGCAGGGGTTAGGTGACTGCACAGGCCCACTGAGTATTACATAGGCCATCACATCGATCTCAGGCAGGAGAGCGCTAGCTTACAGGAAATGATGCTGCTCTCCTCATTTAGCCCCCCGAGGCAGGAGCAGACAGGTCGGTGATGCTTTCTGGAAGAAAACGAGAAGAAAAACCTCTCCATTTCTCAAAAGAACATTTGACTCCCTGCGCCCTGTCGCTGACAGTGGCAGACAATTACTGCCTGAACGAAGGAGGAAAGAGAAAACAAACAGATGCTAGGAGGAGGGTGAGACTGCTCTGGAGCCTGAGGGAGTAGCTCTGGTGCAAGATGGATAGCGCTCCAGGAAGGGTGGTGTCCAGTTTACTGGCCTGATTAGCAGCCCACACTGCAAATATTAACCCAGCGGCCATCCCAGTGTCTGTCTGACCAACACCAGTGACTGGGAGAGGAACAGAGGGAGCGAGAAGCCAAATAGCTGCTCTGCTTGAAAAAAAAACACAGAACATAGGAAACACAACCGGGCTCCTCAAAACAACTCTCAACCCCTGTGGCAGAACAGTGGATCTGTTGAGGTTAACAGAAAGTAAAGGAATACAAGCAAAAAACATCCCAAAGTTTAATGCCGAACTGTCAATCACTGGGCCTGATATAGACTGATGGTAAAATCCCTCTCAGCTGACAGAGTTGTGTTAAATGATGTCGCCTGCGTCGTCAGTTTAGACCAAGTACTGACCGTTTCACATGAGCAGCCAAGCCTCCAGTCTCCCCGGTCTGAATGAGACCATGTGGTGGAAAAACACAGCAATCCTTGGCTGCAGTCGGGCTAACTGCTCAAATCCCCTGGCTTCCGCTTACTCAGACAATAAAGTTTCCAGAATCCTTCTTCAAGAAACCGGCAGACATTTAAAAGAGAAGAAAACATGCGTAAAGTCCGACCACAGGAAATGCAGGGCTGTCCCAAACCACTGCGGAGGGCCCAGCCTCCTCTAGAAAATCTGCTCAACGGAAAGCACCACACAGGCTGTGTTGATAACAACGGTAGGTCTGTGAGCCACCGCTCCAGCCCCTATTCTGAGCAGGCAGATAAGGCCTGTCCTATTCCTCCGACTGCTCTACACAATCAGGCCCTATGGTGCCGTTTGGTGACAGGGCACTGAGAATCAGGCCTTTGAGACACAATAATGCTATCAAGCAGCGACCATTTTCCCTCTAAATGGGCTTTTTGTGTGAAACATCAAACTGATAAGCTAGCGGAGCTGTAAGTGGACAGTGTATACTCCCGTTCTTAAACACCCTTCCCCCCCTTTAACAGGGGTGAATGCTTCTGGGACAGAAGGCGACTGATGACTCGGTTCGGACTTAGAATACGTGGACAACTACAAATACCTGGGTGTCTGGTTAGACTGTAAACTCTCCTTCCAGACCAACATCAAACATCTCCAATCCAAAGTTAAATCTAGAATTGGCTTCCTATTTCGCAACAAAGCCTCCTTCACTCATGCTGCCAAACATATCCTTGTAAAACTGACCATCCTACCAATCCTCGACTTTGGCGATGTCATTTACAAAATAGCCTCCAATACCCTACTCAACAAATTGGATGCAGTCTATCACAGTGCCATCCGTTTTGTCACCAAAGACCCATATACTACCCACCATTGCGACCTGTACTCTCTCGTTGGCTGGCCCTCGCTTCATACTTGTCGCCAAACCCACTGGCTCCATGTCATCTACAAGACCCTGCTAGGTAAAGTCCCCCCTTATCTCAACTCGCTGGTCACCATAGCATCTCCCACCTGTAGCACACGCTCCAGCAGGTATATCTCTCTAGTCACCCCCAAAACCAATTCTTTCTTTGGCCGCCTCTCCTTCCAGTTCTCTGCTGCCAATGACTGGAACGAACTACAAAAATCTCTGAAACTGGAAACACTTATCTCCCTCACTAGCTTTAAGCACCAACTGTCAGAGCAGCTCACAGATTACTGCACCTGTACATAGCCCACCTATAATTTAGCCCAAACAACTACCTCTTTCCCTACTGTATTTATTTTATTTATTTATTTATTTAGCTCCTTTGCACCCCATTATTTTTATTTCTACTTTGCACATTCTTCCACTGCAAATCTACCATTCCAGGGTTTTACTTGCTATATTGTATTTACTTTGCCATCATGGCCTTTTTTTTTGCCTTTACCTCCCTTATTTCACCTCATTTGCTCACCTCGTATATAGACTTGTTTCTACTGTATTATTGACTGTATGTTAAATAAAGGTGTTCTCAACTTGCCTACCTGGTTAAATAAAGGTGTTCTCAACTAGCCTACCTGGTTAAATAAAGGTGTTCTCAACTTGCCTACCTTAAATAAAGGTGTTCTCAACTTGCCTACCTTAAATAAAGGTGTTCTCAACTTGCCTACCTTAAATAAAGGTGAAAGAAAAATGACGACTGGAGGCTCTTTAATTTAGCAGAGCCTCCAGAGTGTCAGCTGCAGGGCCCTGGATATTATTACCTCCTGAATCCCAGTCGTCATGTTACATCACTCAGAGCTGCTGGGGGTTTCAGCAGCCTTCAGCTCAAAGTAATTGCACATGGTTGACCTTTGAACCAGGCGGGCATTAAATTGAGGGGTCGAAAAAAAAAAAAAAGAACACACCTGTCCTCAGACCAAATAACCCAGTGAGGGGAGAGAAAGAAACTGTTTTGCCCGAGATGTGAAAAGGAGCAGGGCGCGAGAACTATAACAGCCCATTCTGGTGGAAAACAATTAAAACTAATTGTGGAAAACACATCGCCATGTTTAAGGACTGTAAGTAGGCTTAGTTGGGATTGAGGCAATAACAGGGTGCAAAGACACCCCGACTTTAAGAAAATCTAGGGGATGTTCTCCACATGGGCTTTTTTGAGGTTTGATTCATTTGGGATCTAGGCCTTTACAAAGCACATCTCTCTAGCTTGTCCCGCACACCAGTTATGCAAGCACAACCAAAATGTCAGTGGACCTGGTGGTTGGGGAAGAGAATGTGTAGTACACAGTTCTGTCACACAGTAAAAGTCCATTTGGTTCTCCAGCTCTACAGGTCAAGCGGTGCCTGGCCCACCCCTGGCTCTGGCCCACCCCTGGCTCTGGCCCACCCCTGGCTCTGGCCCACCCCTGGCTCTGGCCCACCCCTGGCTCTGGCCCACCCCTGGCTCCTCAATGTATGTGCCTTGGAAGATACAAAAAAAATTGCCAAAACCTTTAGCAGCAAACAGAAAAAACAGGAACGAGGCTGTAATTTCACTTAGAAAAGAAATGAACCCCAAGATCAAACAAATTCCTCTAAAAGTTGGCTACATTTGGATCTATCTTATAAAGTGTTTATTTACGTTTTCTATATGTGGTAAGCAATAAAAAACAATATAAAGAGATGTTTCATTAGTAAAGGCCTTCGGGCTTTAGGCATCTTGTCAGGATCAAGGAGATAAGATACTGGGCCTGAAAGCAAAGAAACAGTGCAGGAGTCTCAGAGAATTCCTCTCATAAAAGACTGGAGGAACATTTCAGCTGAAAATGCTCTCAGGGGATAGTCCATCAACAACTGTCCAGCATCTCAACCCTGAGTGACTAGAGAACGACACCCAGATACCTTCCCAGAATATATCCCTGGCCCATCAGTCACAGTTGTTGGGTTATTTAGGCCCATCAGTCACAGTTGTTGGGTTATTTAGGCCCATCAGTCACAGTTGTTGGGTTATTTAGGCCCATCAGTCACAGTTGTTGGGTTACTTAGGCCCATCAGTCACAGTTGTTGGGTTATTGAGGCCCATCAGTCACAGTTGTTGGGTTATTTAGGCCCATCAGTCACAGTTGGGTTATTTAGGCCCATCAGTCACAGTTGGGTTATTTAGGCCCATCAGTCACAGTTGGGTTATTTAGGCCCATCCGTCACAGTTGGGTTATTTAGGCCCATCCGTCACAGTTGGGTTATTTAGGCCCATCCGTCACAGTTGGGTTATTTAGGCCCATCCGTCACAGTTGGGTTATTTAGGCCCATCCGTCACAGTTGGGTTATTTAGGCCCATCAGTCACAGTTGGGTTATTTAGGCCCATCAGTCACAGTTGGGTTATCTATCCTCTTTGAATTTAAATTAGAATTTAAGTATTGCATTTGAATTTAAAATAAATGTCTGAGTGGACTACTAGACTTTCAAACTCTGTCTCTCTTCAGTAATTAGAAGTGAACCACTAAGGGTCTGGGCAACATGTGCCCTATGCCTCTTCAAAGACTATGGTCATATGGGCTTGTCTTGTGAGTGGAGGACTGCTAAAACAGACAGCCTTAAGGGCCCAGATAAAGCATCATGAGGTCCCGTGCTCCAGAACATAGAGGCCTTTATCCAATCGCATGGACAGTCACATTCAACAGTCACAGCAGAATGACGTGGCGTGTTTTGAGTGGTCACGTGGCACAAACACAGCAGTAAGTCCCTTCCAAAATGTACTACTACTGGCTGATAAACGCTAATGGATAAACAAACGCTGATGTGCAACAAACTGTATACAGCATGCCTCACTTAGAGACAAGGGAGACCAACAAACTGAGTACAGCATGCCTCACTTAGAGACAAGGGAGACCAACAAACTGTATACAGCATGCCTCACTTAGAGACAAGGGAGACCAACAGACTGCGTACAGCATGCCTCACTTAGAGACAAGGGAGACCAACAGACTGTATACAGCATGCCTCACTTAGAGACAAGGGAGACCAACAAACTGAGTACAGCATGCCTCACTTAGAGACAAGGGAGACCAACAGACTGTATACAGCATGCCTCACTTAGAGACAAGGGAGACCAACAGACTGTATACAGCATGCCTCACTTAGAGACAAGGGAGACCAACAGACTGTATACAGCATGCCTCACTTAGAGACAAGGGAGACCAACAAATTGAGTGCAGGGCAGGTCAATAAAGGGCGGTGACACACTGGACCAGTATAAATCTGCCTCAACGGGAGAGAACAGTCAAACACTCAACCTACAGCAGCTTATGTTGACACTGATGGGTGTGGAGCTTCTGTATGCATTAAGGACCATATGACCTCCACCTCACCAGCCACCTTAGACCCATTACAATTCACATACCACCTCCACCTCACCAGCCACCTTAGACCCATTACAATTCACATACCACCTCCACCTCACCAGTCACCTTAGACCCACTACAATTCACATTTTGCCTCAACATACGACACAATCGCTGTTGCTCTGCACACTGCCCTATCCCACCTGGACAAGAGAAATACCTATGTAAGGATTCTGTTCATCGACTACAGCTCAGCCTTTAACACCATAGTACCCTCCAAGCTCATCACTAAGCTCAGAGCCCTGGGTCTGAACCTCTCCGTGTGCAACTGGGTCCTGGATTTCCTGACAGGCCGACTCCAAGTGGTGAAGGTAGGCAACAACACGCTCAGCCTCCTGCTTTACTCATGACAGCGTGGTCACGCACATCCCCAACTCAATCATCAAGTTTGCTGGCGACACAACAGTGGTAGACCTGATTACCAACAACGATGAGAGCCTACAGGGAGGATGTGAGAACTCTGGCAGAGTGGTGCCAGGAAAATAAACCTCTACCTCAACAACTAAGCAGCTGATCATGAACTACAGGAGACAGTAGTGAGAACACGCCTCCATCCACATAAACGGAGAGGGTCAAAAGTTTTAAATTTCTCTGAGTGCACATCACTGACAACCTGAAATGGTCACTTCGCACTTCCTCCGACACATTGGTGCGGCTGGCTTCGCGCTGTGTTAAGAAGCAGTGTGGCTTGGTTGGGTTGTGTATCGGAGGACGCATGACTTTCAACCTTCGTCTCTCCCGAGCCCGTACGGGAGTTGTAGCGATGAGACAAGATAGTAGCTACTAAACAATTGGATACCACAAAATTGGGGAGAAAAAGGGGTAAAATTTAAAATAAAATAAAAAAGGCCTGAAACACTGAAAATACAAATATTTAAAAAATAAATAACAAATTTATTTGACCTCACCAAATTGAGCTTTTTAGCCATTTCGGTAATGAGAAAGCCAAGTGGGGTGTTTGAGAATAAAAACTATTCTGGAGGAATATAAGCAAATGAATTAACTTCACTTCTAATACTCCTCTAGATGATGCATCATGGGTGAATAAACATTTATTTAAAAACTGATTGGAATTTTTAACAGGAACTTCAAAAAGTGTTACGTAATGAGACATGTCCACTGTGTTTGTACGTAATAATTGTTATAGTTTAATGTCAACTTGAATTAGTATACAATTTATGATTTACAGCAAAACATTGTTTATTTACATAAATTAGATTTTTCTAAAATAAAATTGTAAAAAATTGACCAAAAATGTTATCCGTACGCATCTTCAGTAATGATAATTTGGCGTGAAAATGTACAAAATTCAGGCGAAAAAGTACAAATGTATTTAAAAAGACACATTGTCAAAAACTAGGCATCTTAATCCTGAGAATGATAGATGCATCGTGGTTTTGTAACTCAATTGCCTACAGACATGTTTAAAACCGGTTTCATGAGAATCCCCATTCTATCTGCAGGCCATTAGACTGT
This sequence comes from Oncorhynchus kisutch, assembly GCF_002021735.2. Classification (NCBI taxonomy): domain Eukaryota; kingdom Metazoa; phylum Chordata; class Actinopteri; order Salmoniformes; family Salmonidae; genus Oncorhynchus; species Oncorhynchus kisutch. The sequence continues at coordinate 10,800 of NW_022263094.1, forward strand.
TAAACAGTCACCACGAGCCAGTACCCGACCCTAAACCTTAGCTGGCTAGAACAGTGACGACCACCTGTTACTCTAGCTTGCACATTAGAGACTGCTGCCCTATGTACATAGAGTCATTGAATACTGGTCATTTTAATAAATGTTTACTTACTTTAAATGTATATACTGTATTCTAGTAATGGATCATCCTATATAACTACTACTATACACACCTTTTATTCATATACTGTCCACACACACACTCTTCGGAAAGTATTCAGACCCCTTCCCTTTTCCACATTTTGTTACGTTACAGCCTTATTCTAAAATGTATTACATTTCATTTTCCCCCTCAATCTACACACAACACCCCATAATGACAAAGCAAAATGTTTTTTTGTGTGCTAATTTACTAAAAATAAAAAACAGAAATACCTTTACATAGGTATTCAGACCCTTTGCTATGAGACTTGAATTTGAGCTCAGGTGCATCCTGTTTCCATTGATCATCCTTGAGATGTTTCTACAACTTGATTGGAGTCCACCTGTGGTAAAGTCAATTGATTGGACATGAAGGCACATCCCTGTCTATATAAGGACCCAGAGATGACAGTGCATTTCAAAGCAAAAACCAAACCATGAGGTTGAAGGAATTGTTCGTAGAGCTCAGAGACAGTCGCAATCCTGTCTCGGAGATCTGGGGCAGGGTACCAAAAAAAATGGGTACCTTCAATGCTGCATACAAGAACACAGTGGCCTCCATCATTCTTAAATGGAAGAAGTTTGGAACCACCAAGACTCTTCTTAGAGCTGGCAACCCAGGGAGAAGGGCTTTGGTCAGGGAGGTCACAAGAACCCGATGGTCTCTCTGACCAAGCTTGTAGCGTCATACCCAACAAGACTTGAGACTGTAATCGCTGCCAAAGGCGCTTCAACGAAGTACTGATTAAAGAGTCTGAATACTTAAATGTGATATTTCAGTCATTTATTTATGTCTAAAAAAAAAACGTGTTGCCTTGTCATTATGGAGCATTGTGTGTAGAGTTGAAGGTGAAAAAAAACAATTTAATCCATTTTAGAATAAGGCTATAATAACAAAATGTGGAAAAAGTCAAGGGGTCTAAAAACACTAGAACTATCTATCCATCCATAATATGTATAGGCCTATATATTATATTCCCGTGCTCTGACATTTCTCATTCTAGTATTTCTTCATTTTTCTGGAGTGTGTGTGTATTGTTTATTTTTTATTGCTAGGTATTACTGCCCTGTTGGAGCTAGAAACAAGCATTGGACTGTGATAACATCTGCAAATCTGCGTACGCGACCAATAAATGTTGATTTGAAGACACAGGCTGCCTTGTGTCCACACCATGTGTCTACTTCCTTAAGCCACTGTTTGACTTCATACCAGAATGAGCTCAGGGTAAAAAAACAACAGCCTTCATGCATTAATGCCCAAGGGGAGGATAGAGGAGCGGGGTTGAACAAGCACACTCAACGCAAGATCACGAGTACCACAACTTAATCAAGTATGCTGCTTCAAATCAGGAGACCACGAGATGGTGAGCAAGGCATCATCCCCTTCTCACTCTCCCGATAGTTGTGCATCCACTCCTGCCCTGCTTTCAGATGAATGAAATAAAGAAACATCTGATTTGGACTTATTGGGGGGCACGCAGTAGGGGGTAGAGTAAGTATGTGTCAGCAGGGCTTATAGCAACGACTAATGTTGCCAAACACGCTAATCACCTTAAATGATTAATCTGGGTATTCATTAGCTCTTGTTGTTGCATGAAATAGCACATTGTGAGAACACTTCACTCAGAGACAAGAAGACTGTTCGGGCACCCTGTCCAAACTCTCAAGCTATCACTCTCCCCAGAAAAGGTTGGCTGGCTCAAACCATGCCAAGAGCATTCAGCCTCCACCCAATGCCTCTTACACTACCAACAGGCCTAGGTTTAGTGCCTTCATTAGTTTCTCTCTTAGCACAAATAAAGTGCTGGCAAGGAAGTCACAGAGCAGAGCCCCTTCAACCGAGATGTTTGTGTTTTTACAAGGTGAGTGGTGGTGAGTTTAAACGTCAGACTGAGGCAAGAACAGATAAAGATGTCAGACTGGCAGGATCAATGTAAAGTAGGCAGAAGAATGCTAGGCCATGAAACAAGAATGGTCATTAAAGTGGTCATTTTTCAGAATGTGTGTCAACACAGGATCAAGAAACGTCTATCAGGATGTTTTTGGGGGAAGAGGGTTGGTTGTTTTGAAGGTGGCATAGAGCCGGGTACAGGAGTGGGTTGGTTGTTTTGAAGGTGGCATAGAGCCGGGTACAGGAGAGGGTTGGAGGAGGGGGAACAAACTGAGTGAGGAAATAACTGCAATTTACCATGTATGCTAATCCCACACACATCTATTTCAACCTCGGATTTTCCCAGTGACAGTGAATATAAATTGGTCCCTGATCTGCTCTGTTCTTAAATGGCAGACGATACCCTGTTGACTACTTCTGCATGAGATAATTCCGTGCTTGGAAACAGCAAAAGGCTGGTGACGTTAATGAGGGGGTTGCTGTGGGTGAAACTAGATAGCTGACTGTCTGAAACCAACTGGCTGTATTAGAAAAACACCTTGACGATGCATTGTTAGCCTAATCTCACACAGAGAGACAGACCTGTTTCAATAACACCTGATGTGATTTAACTAGCTAGCTACTACGGTATTCAAATGATATGTAAACGTTACAGGTATTGCCAAATGGTGAACTTGTCAATATTCTGACAAGTATTGGAGCTATAGGCTAATTTTACATTGATGAACATGTCAACACTTACTTGCTAGCCAACAGTTAACTAGTACCGTTGGATGGGCTTCCTGTCGACAAACTTCTAAATAGCTACCGCAACTAACAAAAAAAAGCACTAACTATAACAGACAAATCAAATTCACAGCGTACGCCAGAAATACAACCTACTATAGCTTCCTAGCTGGCTTGCCTTCATGTTTTTATATAGCTAACGGTAGATACAACTAATAATTGTAATGGTAAAAATGTGCCAAATATTTTTGCTACATGTTTATCCTTCCAAATAACATCAAAGATAATAGAACTGACTGCTTACCTTCTTATAGAGTACCAATACGTAGAATCCAGGGCTTCTCTGAACATGTTGTGGACTTAGCTATATACCCATACCATGCAGAGTTAGCCTGCACTGCTGCCATCTTGTCCTGGACAACAGGAGGGGAGACCTCGCTCTCGACAACACCCCCATCTCCCACATTTTAAACTTCAAATAACTTGAGCATATAAAGGTTCAATGACACCAATTTAGCCCAGGATGTAACTATGCAGTTCAAGTTATTCTCTTGCCTCTTTGGGCGAGAAAGCCCATCTCTGAAAGGGCGTACGTTAGCCCTATTTCCCGAAAGATCTTCCCGTTCCGTCTGTCTCCAACACGTCCCTCTGCTCTGTCTAGCCCAGGCTGTGTGAAAATGAGTTGATGGCATTGAGCTAGACTAGACGAATCGATAGTCGAGCTGCGCGCGCCCAATGAAAAGCGCGTTCACTATGTGGCAGCTGTCAACATGTATATAATGGGCAACAGGGCCACTCATGCGTAGGATTTAGAGATGCAGTGGTCAAGACAAAAATATTTTCCTCCCAAAATAACATTAGATTCTTATTCTCATAAACTGTTTTATCATTCAAATGAATGGCAGACGAAATTGCAATGTAGGTGCCTGTTTAAAGTCATATGCTTCAAGACAAGTAATACAGAAACGTCATTAAATTCTAAATTGTCCATACTGATATGCGTTCAAAGATTATACATAGAGAAGAAAAATATTTCCGAAGCTTGTCTAAAGGTGTTTCATAATATTTATAATCTCTTTCTATTCCAATGGGACTATTAGTCACTTGTTCTCCAAATCCATTCTCATGTTTGTTCAGTACAGTTGTGAATGTTTGGCTGATTTCTTTCTTGGTTTACAACTGTGACATGTTATAGAGATGTTCATACTTTTTATATTTCTAAATTCCAGCAAAATGTTGACACTTATTTTTTTAAATAAAACTTCACCGGTAAAGCAATAACTAAAGAGGAAATTGTTGTGTAAAATAATGTGTGTTGTCTTCTTCGGGTCATACTGTACAATAATCCACAAATGTGTTGATGGTCACCAACTGTATTTTCCTCCAAGGTATTCATTGGAGGAGGGATCATTGATATGCAAGTTACCAAGGAAACTGCCTTCTTCTTTCTCAAAAGGTCCTTCTATAGAACATGCTGTTGTCGATGGTTCCTGATTTGGAATTCAGTGTACATAATGGAAACTGCTCAAATGAGTTATATTGACAACTATCAATATAGTTGCACTGCAGGGAAAGAACGGTTTCAGGGGTTGGAAATACTCTGAAATGGTATTCTCTCCTAAAGAAACAGGTGGGCTTGCAATTGGGCTTGTTTTGGACATGGTCTCAGGGAACAAAACAAAATAAAGCTCGAAGCCCACTCTTTCTGCATGATGTCATAAAGCTCGAAGCCCACTCTTTCTGCATGATGTCATAAAGCTCGAAGCCCACTCTTTCTGCATGATGTCATAAAGCTCGAAGCCCACTCTTTCTGCATGATGTCATAAAGCTCGAAGCCCACTCTTTCTGCATGATGTCATAAAGCTCGAAGCCCACTCTTTCTGCATGATGTCATAAAGCTCGAAGCCCACTCTTTCTGCATGATGTCATTGACATCAACTCAACGTATCTCCTCATACACCACTGCAGATACACCAATGAAAGGCAAAGACATAAATGTGCAAACATCTGACATGCTGCCTTACAATAACACTACAGTATAGGAACATGGACAATATGGTTGCCATAGCAACTGTTCATGTTTGTCTCAGACATCTTGCTCTGTCCAGCTGTCAGGAACTGCATGAAGCATAAAAAGACATTCACAAAAAAACTGTTGAAGATTCTGCAGATTCCCTACACCAAACTAAAGTGAGGCAACATGAAATAACAATTCCCTTTAACCAATGTCTATTTTCATCATGCATTCCAGCTGACATAACAGTTGCACTGATTGATATTGGACAAAGGAAGTGTTTTATGGACTTAGTGTTGAATGGGTTAACAGACTTTAAAAAGTTTGCCTTCTCCTGGTGGCAAAGATTAGTCTCCTGTCAGCTGGTCAAATGGCTTCATAGTTGTCCAGCCTGTTTTTACATATATTTGGAAAATGACAGAACCATCTGTTTGCCTCATCTGGTCTGGCACTTGAAATAAAATCTCGGAGTATAGCCTTGACCGATCATCCATGTGCTGGGCACTGCCAGCTAAAGGGGGTTGTCCTGTAGGGGAAATGTATCATCAACAACACCTAGTCTCATTCATTTCTAAACAGCAATGACCAGGCTATAGGGGGCCTTCAAGTCTTGTCCTCACTCAAAGGCCACAATGTATGCTGGTTCACTCTACTAAACACTTTTTAGGCCTAGATCAACATAACTAACTAATTCATGATGTGCAAGATTACCATGTCACCTGGCACTTCATTCCATATCAAATGACGATAGGAGGACAGTAGGATCCAGCATTGTGTCCCTCTTGGATTGGAGCTGAAAGCCCCTGAATCATAGTGTGGCGATCCACTGTCTTGAGGTAAGAAGATTGAACTTAATAAGACTGAATATACAACCCATCTTTCTGATTAGACTTACAGCTCATCCTTAATAACTGTGTCTCTGCTGTTTGCGTTAATGATTAGCATGTCATAGACAAGAAGAGATCTATAAAAATAGAAGATTCAGTGGTGTACCCAAGACTAAGTAAGTACATTCACCACGGAGCCAAAACTTAGACAAAGCACAATCCTAGTGTAACGGATGTGAAACGCTAGCTTAGTTAGTGGTGGTGCGCACTAAATAGTGTTTCAATTGGTGACGTCACTTGCTCTGAGACCTTGAAGTAGTAGTTCCCCTTGCTCTGCAAGGGCCGCGGCTTTTGTGGAGCGATGAGTAACGATGCTTCGTGGGTGACTGTTGTTGATGTGTGCAGAGGGTCCCTGGTTTGGGCGAGGGGACGGTCTAAAGTTATACTGTTACACTAGCCCTAAAAGTGTATTCTACAGTTTCTTCAGAAATTCAGAACATTCATGTCAACCACACAGTCATAATGCAGAGTTCCACAAAGACCCAAAGCAGTTAACAGAAATGTTCTGAAGACAAAGTGGAATCTTGCAGATACTTTTTTCTTCTTCCTGGGAGCGACAAGCAAATACACAGCACATCCACAAACAGCCTGGAGGCACCAGCCTGACAAAGAGAGTCCTCACTGTCTGAGGTGGCCAACTGGGGTTCAACTGCAACCTAATCCAACAAGAGGCAACTGTCAATCCCAGCCCCCATCTCTGGCAGTGACAGCTCCTGTCCCTGCCTCCAGCCCCACCGTTGGGGACAAACCAAACTCTAGGCCTGGCTTGGCTCAGCTAGTGGCCTCAGCTGGTAAAGGCAACAGGTGTGAGGAGGGTTGTAGGGTTCCCCTCTCGCTGCCCTGTATAAAGCCCTTGTATCCAGCTGTTCAGCGGCTTTAGCTCCCCAGTCTTTGCAGGGAATTTTGACATATTTTTTCACTGTAGCACCACACTGACAAACCTAGGGGCCGAAAAATAGCACCCAATTCAATTCCTTATATAGCCTACATAAATGTATTATATAGCCTACATTCCTTTCTGAATTTGAAATTAATTCAAGAAGTAATCATCTAGTTTTTCAAAAGTATCTGTAATCTGAATACAATATGTTTGCTGGTAACAAAACTGATTAGTTACAGTTTTCTGTAATAGGTTTAAATGTAACTGATTATGTAAACAGTCACTCCCCAACCTTGCCAAGATAAAATATCAAAGGCAAATAAATGTTCATTTTAAAGAAAAGGTAAATCTGCAGAGACCTGGATTGAGTGGGAAGTCTGTACCATAATGGCCTGACCAGCTGTTTGGTGTAGGTCTATGTTGTGTATAGGCCTAAAAAAAGGATCTCCTTCACATATACTATCTTGCAGTTGACATGGCCGTTAAACGTGAAGTATGAGTCAGTCGTCTCACACCCTGTAGTCACCCTATGGACCTGCTCTCGTTAATCATTCCTAAAGTGAGCATTGCAATGCCTGCAGTGAGTGCAAATTACAGCAGATAATGTTTTTTTATTACTATTATAGCAGAACGTGTACGGATGATGAGCTCTGTGCTCGGTTGATATGGTCTGTTTATTTAGTCATAGTGTTGATGTGCATTCTGTCCCCCTCTGCTGTCTTAGAAATATATTACATAAAAAAAAAACGAGCTGACGCACACCCAGAATAATAGTTTGTGTGATGCTGACTAACGGCGAATAAACTATAAACTATCAAAATAAAGAAAGTCACACATTCCATGTATAATATCCCAGCAATTTAATGGGTATTTCAGGCACAGTGATGTCGAAACGTTGGTAAATACCCATTAAATTGCTGGGAGATTATACATGGAGTGTGCGACATTATTTGTCTTGATAGTTTATAGTTTATTCGCCGTTTGTCAGCACCTCCACACAAACTATTATTCTGGGTGTGCGTCAGCTCATGTTTTCTTTTTATATTGTAATGAAACAGCAGGGAGCAGGTCTCGAACCCTTGACCTTCGAGCCCTAGGTCCGGCGCGCTATCGACTGTGCCGCAAAAGCATGTTCATGCGGCAGAGTCGATTTCCGCGCTTATAAACCCAGGGTCGTAACACTACTCCCTCCTTTCAGAGAGCGCGTCCTCGCGCTAGCTTGCGACTCTACGTCTTACAGGAACGCGCTCACCAGCCAAGCACACGCACTGTCGTGGATGCAAGGTCCGATCACTTCTGACACCAGTGTAATGAAACAGCGGGGAGCAGGTCTCGAATCCTCGACCTTCGAGCCCGAGGTCCGGCGCGCAAAAGCATGCTCATGCGGCAGTCCGCAGAGTCGATTTCCGCGCTTATAAACCCAGGGTCGTTACAATATTATAAATATATTACAACAACTAGCTATGCAGACCATTTTCGGACCCAGACGTCATAGCCACGGCGTTTATAAACCTAGAGGCGCATCGCGAGAATTCCAGAACGCTTGCAAAACAGACCAAACAGACCAGGATGGAGTTTGGTCTTTTACTCAGTTATAAGGAATTCTTATCACTTTACAAGGTCCCTGTAACACCTAAAGATTTTGCAATTGTTTAGATGCCATTCCCTCAGGTGTTGCTCTGTTATTCAGAAACGTGTCAAGACCTGACCCTCAGAGCCTACCTTCTATTGACCCTGTTGACTCATCAGTAGGAAAGATTTGTTTCTCTTATGGTCCATTCAACAACAGATCGATACGAACCTTGTTTCAGCAGGATGTTGTATACCTTATGTCATGCCTTATTGGAATGGATTTATTGATCATATATGTTGGAAAAAAGTTTGGATGTTGCCACACACGTACCTACTTGTTAACAAAATTAAGGAAGTTTCTTTTAAAATTATTCATAAATATTAACCTGCCAACCACTATATGAAGAAGTTTAAGGAAAACATCAACTCAAATTGCTCCTTTGTAATGACCACCCAGAAACAGTGTTACATCTTTTTTGTCATTTTATTAATGTAAGAAAACTGTGGCAAGACATCAGTAGATTTATAATTGAACACATTTATGAAGATTTTACACTATTGTGGAGAGATGTACTGCTTGGATTCTTTACATATGGTAGAAATAAGCTGAAACATTTTTATGTAATTCATTTCATTATTCTTTTGGCCAAATTTCATAAACACAAATGTACATTTACAAACAAACAAAAAACATTTTCTTCCCCACAAAAAGAAATTGAACTGTATTTTAAGACAATTAAATACTCTACTAACAAAAAAGAGGTTAGATTTATTAGTGTACGTATGTCCCTTAAGGTCCTTGTGTAATTGTAATGTGATATTGTACCCCCTAGCTCGATTGTCCATTGTATATAATATATATATATATACTTGTATTCCCTCATGTACTTTTTGTATTGATTTGCTGTTCATAAAAAATATATAATAAATACATAAAAAAAGACGCATCGCGAGACTTCCGGTAACGCTTGCAAAACAGACCAGGATGGAGTTTGGGGTTTGAGAAGTCAATGAGAAAAGTGAAAAATGATTCCTTAGTTGTTCATTTTCTCCAAATCTAAAGGTACAATCAATAATCGAACCAATGTTTTAAGTGGTTGAATATGTTATTACTCAACATTCATGAAATTTACAAACTGACACGTTTTAATTTTCGTCAAAAACAACTTTATATCGAAGGAATGCCTTTGATTTGACGTCTTTGCTAGTCGACGTCGCCATGACATGACAAATGTGATCGGGGTTTTCTATTGGAGAAGCAGTTTTAGCCTGTCTTCATAATGTACTGTTTTTGTCATAACGATCAAAGAGAGTAATTACATTCGTGATTAAAATGTGTTAATAATTCAATGACCCAGATATCATATGAAAGATATTACATTAGTGATTAAAATGTGTTAATTCAATTGCTTTTTTGTGCTCTAAATATTGGTCTCATCCATACATATATATACATAAAACATTCAAATGCCGTACAAAGCAACCTCAAATGTGATTTTTTTTTGTCTGTAGGGGCTACATCCTCCAGAACATAAGGAAGTGAGCATTCAGCCACGCCATTTTGAGAAAACGGCCAGTCACAGCAGTGGGCAGACTGTGTTCATAGCTACTGGAGTCGTCGTGCAGTCATGCGATATAGCTGTTTTTAATTCAATATTTCTATGTTTAAATACTGTTGAAATTTGTAATATAGGTAAACTAAAGGTAACCAGTAATGTCCACGGAAGCAACCGCCGACCAGGTAGAGCATTTCAGTTGTTTGTAGCGAACGGTTGCTAGTTAGCTACGTTACATTTTCACTCGTGTTGCATGGTGGTTCACTTACGTTAGCTAGCTAGGCCTACACCATAGATACCGTTTAATATAGAATTTATGGATTTGAAGCGCTTTCTACATAGCTACCACACACTATTGACAATATTTTAGGGAAAATATTTAGTTAACTACGTAATTACGTTGCATTGTTTGAGAGATCTGCGGCTAAGCTAATTACGTGCTAGCTAGGTAACCTGCCAATGATTTTGGTCAGAAGTTAATGTCAGTCGACCAACTAACGTTAGCTAGCTTGTACAGGTAACACGACCTGATATGGTCTGAACGTCATGCTAACACTAGTTAGCGTGTTCTAGTTAGCTTTTGGCCTGTTGCTGAGAATAAACACTAGTTCGTTGCAAGCTGAAGTTAGCTACCTAGGTAACATTACATTTAGGCCGCGCTTTTTTGTTACGCTAGCTAACTAGCCCAAGCGTATGCAGCAATGGGTGCACGTTGTATTGCATTTAAACAGTTGAAAGCTAGTTTATGGAGTTAACGGTGCGGTGTTAGAAGTTGTGCAATAGTGTAACATGTTTACATGATTAGCGAACTACCTTAGTAGCCAACTAGCTAACCATGTAAACAATCAAGCATTTCCTCGTATCTGCCGTTGTCCTACTCGGTTTCTTATGTGGCTAAATAAAGTAGTCCAAACTGGAAACAAGTGTAGTGGGTCAATTATAAACGAGATATTCTAAAATGTACTCTTCAAATTGTCTTTAATATTGGCACCCTGATTGATTTGTTTTCCAAAGCCACCTCTTGTTGCAGTGTATGCATGTCTGTAACCCCAATCATCTTTTCATGTCTTGCAGGCAGCTGAGTATATCCCGGAGAAGGTTAAGAAAGCAGAGAAGAAGTTGGAAGAAAACCCATATGACCTTGACGCATGGAGCATTCTGATTCGAGAAGCACAGGTTTAGTGACTCAGGGTTGCATTCCTCTTACCTGGGGTAATCGATTGGGTCAAGGGAGGGAGAGGGTGGGGCTCAAGAGGGTGGTGGGTGGGGATCTAACAGAAATTGCAAATGTGTCATATAGGACTGTTTCAACTTGTTTGTCAACAAGTGTACATATAAATGCATTCTACCCTTTTAGAACCAACCAATAGACAAAGCAAGGAAGACGTATGAACGACTTGTGGCCCAGTTCCCAAGCTCGGGCAGATTCTGGAAACTATTCATTGAAGCGGAGGTTAATATTTTTTATCAATTTCTCACAACTACATGTGTGCATGGGAGTGCATATCCTAACAGGATCAACAATGTGACTTTCACACAACAAATAGGTCCACTTCATCTCAATGGTATTTTTTTTAAAGTACGAGAGGTTTAGGTTACTATCTTAACCATTTATTTTTCAGGACGCACACTGTATGTTCCTCAGTAGAAAAAACAACTATTTTCTATGTCTTTAAATGGGGTTAAGTCCATTTGTTGCATGTTTGATCTGCAACAGCATTAAAACTTTTTAATGGTATTGGAGTGCTTTAGCCTTTTATTCACTTGTCGTGTCTATTTATTGCCTCCTGTGTCATTTCTTTGAGGTCATTTTTGTTTTTGATCATAAACCGTATGAGTGAATGTGTTCAACTTAACATTTTTTTTCCAGCACAGTTATGCTACCTTACCCCCAACAAGCGACCTATGTTTACTACGGAAGCTGTATTATTATTGTAGGTCCCTGTTTATGTAGGCGGATGTTCACCCTGGTTTTGACCCAGCAAAGAATCCACATTACTCCAATATGTCTTTTAAAATGGTAGGTCACCCACATTACAAAATGACATTGGGTTTTTGTGGATGGTACCTGCTCCCATTCCTGGCCCTTATCACACCATATTGCCTACATCTTAGATGAGCCTTAAACCCCATCCCTACATAAGATAAGCTCCATCATTTCATGAGTATGCCATTAGTTTTAGACATACAAATGGATGCTTGTAATCCACTTATTTAGGGGAATAAAGTGGGTAAGTATGTGTGAGTTAAAAGCATGACTGACCAAGCCTCATTAATTGATGCCCACTACACGCAGCTCTGATCCGAACTAGTCATCTGGGCCCTGGGCTGTCTACAGCAGGTGAACAGAAGTCTGGGGAGGAGACCAACTCATGTGCCCAGTTTAAAATCATGCCTTACTACTTGTAGGTCTGAAGGGATTGAGTGGGAGTATATGAACAGGTAATGCTTCACGGAGCCCCCTTCTTACACCCACAGCTTCCTTTCACATCTACAGGAATTGACTATAGTACATGGTGTCCCATCTTGGTCCGGCAGTATGCAGGCTTTTGTTCCAGCCCAGTGCAAATACACCTGATTCCATGTTGAATCTTGGTAGAGTATTTTATTTTACAGTTAATTGTGCCTTCAGAATGTGACCCGTGTGTGTTGGTTCTGGACTAGAGGGGAAAAGCCTGCACATACTGCTGCCCTACAAGATTGGGTTTGGACACCCCTTGTCTAAGGGTTAATTGATACCAGATTGCCTAATAGTCTCTAATGTTCAGACGTCACCTTATTTGTTTGTGTATTCCAGTCACAATACAATCAGACTAGACCCTGGGGTATTTGCACCGTGCACATCCGTGAGGAGTTGGGCACATTGTTTTTAAGTCTAGAAGCTCTCCCATTCTATACACTGCTACCCTTGTTAGAATGGCCTCATTCAACACCGTTTAGCACAGCCTGTAGGTCATTCTGTATAAGTTCAACCACCTGTTGACTTCATTTGTTTATAGCTATGTACCATAGTTAAAAGTTGGTCATTTGCGTTAAAACAATTCAATTGTTTTTTTTCCCCCTTCCAGTTTGGGTAGCCTTTGATTTATTTCTAGACTGCAGTCAAATCGAACTTGCCGCAGTCTTTTTATCCCAGTTTCATTTGCCTCAACATGAGCAACTTGGGAAAATATTACCACATTTTTGAGCTTAGCCGCAACCTGTCAAATAATATGGTAGTTGTTACTGCAGTATAGAAAAAGGTTACGTCAATATTCTAGTTTGATCTGATGTGTAGAAAACAAATCATACGTTTGAATGTCTGACCTCTTCACTAACCTTTCAAGAAAATAACGTGTGCTTGTGAGTTATACAGAAACAATCCAGTATTGGGAATTCAGGTGTTTTACTTGTGAATTCACACATCGCAGGACACCAACGTTCAGGTACAGCTTAAGGGACCATTGTCTTGGTTCTGAGTCACATTTGACCTTTTGTGGCACATTTCGCACTTGCTTAGTGGTTTTTGTCTTCGTTTCAATACAGTTTCACTCCCCTTGGTGAACTCAAGTGGTTGATCTGTGCATGCACAAGAATAAGGAAATGCATAAGTTGCGTTGTACTCAATTTGACTGTACCCTGCGGTTTGTTGAAAGTGATTTTAAATTGCATACTGTTTAATAAAACAAATGACCAGAATTCTCTACTGTGACTTATTGCATCTTTTTCTTTATGGTGTTGATGGTTACTGCAGTCCAGTTCACAACCACCTCCTTTCCCCATAAACATTCCCATACCTAATCCCATTTTAAAGAATGCATTAGGCCTGGTGCTCTTGATTATCCCACATAGAAATTGTGCCTGTTACCTTCCTAGTTAATGTTTTATTTAATTTTTTTGGCTGCTGAGTGCGAGTTAGGTGGTAGGCCTAGTGATGTTGTGCTTGTAATGTGAATGCTTAGTTGATAGAGAAATGATGGTAGCATGAAGAACTGGAGAAGGTTTGAATGTTGTGGAAGCTAGTTATATGGACGTGTTAAACATTTGCATAGTGAAGTATTTCTGTGTTGATGGGCTTGGGTTTTTAAGCCTGGATTGTTGTGACTTCCTGATAAAAGCCCGTATTACTAATAATGTATTTTATTTGGTTGAGAGTTAAACAATTTTAGACAATTGGATGGATTGATTAATATTTAATTCCCCACTCGACTGGTTTGCCTGCACCGAAATAGAACAAAGTGCTTTAGAAGACTTGTGTCTCTCTTGTAGTGTCTTCTGGGTCTGGTTCTCATGTTGTAGCTAGGATAACTGAGTGAGATGCTAAAACTATTGTTAGTGAATGCTAAAGCCATGGGCTGCTGTGGATTCATACAATGACAATGTTTGCTGACTACAGATTGTGTGGGTGTGCGTGTCTGCCCTCGAGGTGAGATGTTATCTATGTGGCCTACCTAAAGCTATGTCACTCATGTCACGGGATGTACTTCTCTATGCCTGCAGCTGTCACGGCTGGAGTTACGTCTTCTGTGTATTTTTATGTTGATTTATCTAGTGATTTACTTCAATAAATCATTGTTTACCAATCTTGTTTCATGTTGTCTGTGTAAAACTAGTGTTATTTTTCATGTCTAACACTTCCATAGGCTACATTTGAGACAGGCCTAGTTCTCTTTAGGATCTGAATTTTTGAACAAATGTGAAATTGTTAATCGTAATCTTGCAATGATACTTCCCACTTCTAGATGTATACATATTGAATTAGTTATTTTCTTGCGCTGCGTATTGTTATTCCTGAAAAAGTACTTCTATTCAAGCCATACACTTCGAGGCCTAGGCAAGATTTAACGTTGACAGATTATTTGAGAGCCCCTCTAATAAATGATTGTGTTAAGTGGCTTGCACAACAAGCTGAAAGCCAACCTGTGGGCTTAGTGACATTACGCTGTATTGCTCTTAGAATCGATGAGGGAAAGAAGCAGATGGAGAATTATTGAGGCAGGATTCATTCCAAGTTCAAATGTATTCTCCCATTCAAACACCTGAATGTTTCTTGTTACTGTGTGTTTTGTCGTCAAAGTTTTAGGAGCTACTAGCCTTGCAATTGCAACAGCAAAAGGCCTACAGTACAGGCCAGCAGCTAGGCTGCTGCATTGGGAGTCCTGTGCCTGTCACAGGCCTTTTGTCAGGGCCAGGCCAACCAGTAGCTCCAGTAAAGATTGATGTTTCTCATTATGCTTATTTGACACTGGTCTATGCTGGCAGGCCTTGGTAGAGGGAGAGTTGGAAGTCCACAGGGCTTGCAGTAGGGACAGAACTGATTGAGGACTCCCTCTCCCACCCAACATCAGCTGCCTGCCAGTGTGGAGACTCTTTCCTGCCACTGTCAGCCAATGAGTCACCTTGATGTCTGGCCAGGCTGACTGTCAGTAACATGTTTAGTGATTGGCACGAGCGTGGTCTTTTCCAGTGTAGTGAAGGGGCTAATATATGATTGTTTTTTAAATGCTGATGAAAATGTCTGTTTTAAAGTTTTTAAAGAGCTTATATGTCTAAGTCTACAGTTTATTGGGAAGGTTGGGTATTCACAAATGGGAAAATGTGTTCTTTACCCCATGGAACAATGTCTAGACATCAAAACCCATTTTTCTTACAACCGCTTGATCATGTGACTCGTCTATGGTCCATGATGTACAATGAGAATAAACCCCATATCTTACAAAATTGATCTTGAAATGGTCTTTCTTGTGTGAAATTCACTTTGTTGATCTGAAAGGGATTGTATGTGTGTGTC
This sequence comes from Oncorhynchus kisutch, assembly GCF_002021735.2. Taxonomy (NCBI): domain Eukaryota; kingdom Metazoa; phylum Chordata; class Actinopteri; order Salmoniformes; family Salmonidae; genus Oncorhynchus; species Oncorhynchus kisutch. The sequence goes on from NW_022263094.1 coordinate 26,276, forward strand.
AGAGGGAGTTTGCATGCATGCCTGTTTGTCCATATACACAATTGAAACACCTGCCTGTTGAATTAACACTTCTTTACACTCTGTCCACAGATCAAGGCAAAAAACTATGACAAGGTAGAAAAGGTGAGTGCCAATCATACCGAAGTCCCCTCCCATTGGCCTTACAGGGGACTGAGACTGCCATGGTTGGTTGATTCTAAGGGAGGTTCCACCTCCCTGTCACTGGATGGAAACCAACATGGTTCTGACTCATCCAGTGTTGCCCTTAACAACTGAAGAAGCCATTTAAGTAACCTCTAATATATCAAGGATCAAGCCTAACCCATAAAATATAGCAGCATTCTTTACTGCAGTACAACAGTAAATCTACAGTTCACAGGAGTGGGAAAGCATTGTTTATTGCCACTTGTTAAAGTCACAGAACATGTATTGATAACCCACAGGCAACACTACACACTTATCAGCTCAAACTTTTCTGTCTGGTGCAGATGTTTTTACTGTGTTGGTGCTGTCTATTAACCATCCCCTGAAACTGAAAGGAAAAGTAGTTCTCTCTCATTTTCACCAAGGTGGGTTCTGTCTTTTATAGCAGCAGCGTGTTGCAAAGCCCTCGTGTACACTGCTGTTTATTTCTCCAGCTGTGGTACAGTGTGGCTGCTGTCTGTCAGTGAGCTCTGTTCCGCTGGTTCTCCTGCCAGGGTAGGCTTTAGGTCACTTTCTATTAGGCAGCCCTCCCTAGAGGGAATCCCCTACTTCCCCTTTTATACAAGGACACACACACTACAAATCACCCAGCGTATCTATTTCTCAGTATGACAGTGGGGAATGATTGAGTGCACACTGTTGTCTGAAGCGTTAATTTTCAGTAGACATATGTTTTTGAATACGTGAAACTGAAACGAGGCCCTTCCCTCCTGCTGTAGTTGTTTCAGAGATGTCTGATGAAAGTGCTGCACATCGACCTGTGGAAATGCTACCTCTCCTATGTCCGTGAGACGAAAGGAAAGCTACCCAGCTACAAGTAGGTTCACCTGTTACCCAGGAAAGGAATTGGAGGAGGACGGGCTCTTCGTGTGCTCACACACAATCTTAACCATTCAGCAATGCATTTCACAGTGATAACACAACACCCTATTTTGACAAATGTTCCCAGTGCATATCTTGATATTGTGATGTAACACAAGTCCTAACCCAGCCCTGCTTGACCATCACCAGAGAGAAGATGGCGCAGGCGTATGACTTTGCGCTGGATAAAATCGGCATGGAGATCATGTCCTACCAGGTAAATCAAAGCATATTGGCAATTAAATGTTAAAACAAGTTGGTTGAAAATGTGCGATCTGAAATGGGTTTCCAAGCCATGATTTCTAATTGTTCTGCTCTCCCCTCAGATATGGGTGGACTACATCAACTTCCTCAAAGGAGTGTAAGTACTGCTCTTAACACAACACTTTGTTGTTTTCCTTCATTAAAAAGTACTTGAAGTCCCTAATTCCCAGGCCTTGTGTCCTTCCAGTGAGGCGGTTGGTTCATACGCTGAAAACCAGCGAATCACGGCGGTGCGCAGGGTCTACCAGAGGGGCTGTGTGAACCCCATGATCAACATCGAGCAGCTCTGGAGAGACTACAGCAAGTATGAGGAGGTAAGACCAATGACCTATGACCCTATGGAGGGCTGAATAAGGAACCACATGAGGGGTGGCAGAACATTGTTTTCGTGTGTCATTGGTCTCATCTGTCAGTGGTGCTAAGTAGCATGGTGTACAAACAGGGCATCAACGTACATCTGGCCAAGAAGATGATTGAGGACCGCAGCAGAGACTACATGAACGCTAGGAGAGTGGCCAAGGTAAGGTACTCACAAACACACTGATGGGGTAAACGGATTCATACTGTCTGGTAGATGATTTAATGATTGTGAGCTGATGTTAAACCGTCTCTCCAGGAATATGAGACTGTGATGAAGGGTCTGGATAGGAACGCCCCCTCGGTGCCCCCACAGAACTCCCCCCAGGAGGCGGTGCAGGTGGAGATGTGGAAGAAGTACATCCAATGGGAGAAGAGCAACCCGCTCCGCACAGAGGACCAGACACTCATCACTAAGAGAGGTGTGGTGGGGAGAACAGTGATTCATATAGCTAGTGGTGGTGGGGGGAACAGTGATTCATATAGCTAGTGGTGGTGGTGGTGGGGGGGAACAGTGATTCATATAGCTAGTGGTGGTGGGGGGGGGGACAGTGATTCATATAGCTAGTGGTGGGGGGGGGGGAACAGTGATTCATATAGCTAGTGGTGGTGGGGGGACAGTGATTAATGTAGCTAGTGGGGGAGGGGAACGTGATTCATGTAGCTAGTGGTGGTGGTGGGGGGGGAACAGTGATTCATGTAGCTAGTGGTGGTGGTGGTGGGGGGGAACAGTGATTCATGTAGCTAGTGGTGGGGGGGGCACTGATTCATGTAGCTAGTGGTGGGGGGGGACACTGATTCATGTAGCTAGTGGTGGTGGTGGGGGGGGAACAGTGATTCATATAGCTAGTGGTGGTGGTGGGGGGGGGCAGTGATTCATATAGCTAGTGGTGGTGGGGGGGGGACAGTGATTCATATAGCTAGTGGTGGTGAGGGGGGAACAGTGATTCATATAGCTGGTGGTGGGGGGGGACAGTGATTAATGTAGCTAGTGGTGGTGGTGGTGGTGGGGGGGAACAGTGATTCATGTAGCTAGTGGTTGTGGTGGGGGAGGGGAACAGTGATTCATATAGCTAGTGGTGGGGGAGGGGAACAGTGATTCATATAGCTAGTGGTGGTGGGGGGAACAGTGATTCATATAGCTAGTGGTGGTGGGGGAGGGGAACAGTGATTCATATAGCTAGTGGTGGTGGGGGAGGGGAACAGTGATTCATATAGCTAGTGGTGGTGGGGGAGGGGAACAGTGATTCATGTAGCTAGTGGTTGTGGTGGTGGTGGGGGGGAACAGTGATTCATGTAGCTAGTGGTGGGGGGGGGGGAGGGGAACAGTGATTCATGTAGCTAGTGGTGGGGGGGGCACTGATTCATGTAGCTAGTGGTGGGGGGGGACACTGATTCATGTAGCTAGTGGTGGTGGTGGGGGGGGGGGAACAGTGATTCATGTAGCTAGTGGTGGGGGGGGCACTGATTCATGTAGCTAGTGGTGGTGGGGGGACACTGATTCATGTAGCTAGTGGTGGTGGTGGGGGGGGGGGGGGGGGGGGAACAGTGATTCATGTAGCTAGTGGTGGGGGGGGGCACTGATTCATGTAGCTAGTGGTGGTGGGGGGACACACTGATTCATGTAGCTAGTGGTGGTGGGGGGACACACTGATTCATGTAGCTAGTGGTGGTGGGGGAGGGGAATGTGATTCATGTAGCTAGTGGTGGTGGTGGTGGTGGTGGGGGGGAACAGTGATTCATGTAGCTAGTGGTGGTGGTGGGGGGGAACAGTGATTCATGTAGCTAGTGGTGGGGGGGAACGGTGATTCATGTAGCTAGTGGTGGTGGTGGTGGTGGTGGGGGGGGGAACAGTGATTCATGTAGCTAGTGGTGGGGTGGGCACTGATTCATGTAGCTAGTGGTGGGGGGGGGGGGGGCACTGATTCATGTAGCTAGTGGTGGTGGGGGGGGGGGGGCAGTGATTCATGTAGCTAGTGGTGGGGGGGGGCACTGATTCATGTAGCTAGTGGTGGGGGGGACACTGATTCATATAGCTAGTGGTGGTGGGGGGGGGACACTGATTCATGTAGCTAGTGGTGGTGGTGGTGGGGGGGGGGGGGAGACAGTGATTCATGTAGCTAGTGGTGGTGGTGGTGGTGGTGGTGGGGGGGAACAGTGATTCATGTAGCTAGTGGTTGTGGTGGGGGAGGGGAACAGTGATTCATATAGCTAGTGGTGGTGGGGGGAACAGTGATTCATGTAGCTAGTGGTTGTGGTGGGGGAGGGGAACAGTGATTCATATAGCTAGTGGTGGTGGGGGAGGGGAACAGTGATTCATATAGCTAGTGGTGGTGGGGGAGGGGAACAGTGATTCATGTAGCTAGTGGTGGTGGTGGTGGTGGTTGGGGGGAACAGTGATTCATGTAGCTAGTGGTGGTGGTGGTTGGGGGGAACAGTGATTCATGTAGCTAGTGGTGGTGGTGGTTGGGGGGAACAGTGATTCATGTAGCTAGTGGTGGTGGGGGAGGGGAACAGTGATTCATGTAGCTAGTGGTGGGGGGGGTGCACTGATTCATGTAGCTAGTGGTGGGGGGGGACACTGATTCATGTAGCTAGTGGTGGTGGTGGGGGGGAACAGTGATTCATGTAGCTAGTGGTGGGGGGGACACTGATTCATGTAGCTAGTGGTGGTGGTGGTGGGGGGGGGGGGGCAGTGATTCATGTAGCTAGTGGTTGTGGTGGGGGGGAACAGTGATTCATGTAGCTAGTGGTGGGGGGGACACTGATTCATGTAGCTAGTGGTGGTGGTGGTGGTGGTGGGGGGGGGGGGGGGACAGTGATTCATGTAGCTAGTGGTTGTGGTGGGGGGGAACAGTGATTCATGTAGCTAGTGGTTGTGGTGGGGGGGAACAGGGATTCATGTAGCTAGTGGTTGTGGTGGGGGGTAACAGTGATTCATGTAGCTAGTGGTTGTGGTGGGGGGAACAGTGATTCATGTAGCTAGTGGTGGTGGGGGAGGGGAATGTGATTCATGTAGCTAGTGGTGGGGGGGAACAGTGATTCATGTAGCTAGTGGTGGTGGTGGGGGGGAACAGTGATTCATGTAGCTAGTGGTGGTGGTGGTGGTGGTGGTGGGGGGGAACAGTGATTTATGTAGCTAGTGGTGGGGGGGACACTGATTCATGTAGCTAGTGGTGGTGGTGGGGGGGGGGGACACTGATTCATGTAGCTAGTGGTGGGGGGGGGGCACTGATTCATGTAGCTAGTGGTGGGGGGGGGACACTGATTCATATAGCTAGTGGTGGTGGGGGGGGACACTGATTCATGTAGCTAGTGGGGGCGGTGGTGGGGGGGGGGAGACAGTGATTCATGTAGCTAGTGGTTGTGGTGGGGGGGAACAGTGATTCATGTAGCTGGTGGTGGTGGTGGGGGGGGGGACAGTGATTCATGTAGCTACAGTGGGGCAAAAAAGTATTTAGTCAGCCACCAATTGTGCATGTTCTCCCACTTAAAAAGATGAGAGGCCTGTCATTTTCATCATAGGTACACTTCAACTATGACAGACAAAACTGAGAAGGAAAAAAATCCAGAAAATCATATTGTAGTATTTTTAATGAATTTATTTGCAAATTATGGTGGAAAATAAGTATTTGGTCACCTACAAACAAGCATGATTTCTGTCTCTCTCAGACCTGTAACTTCTTCTTCAAGAGGCTCCTCTGTCCTCCACTCGTTACCTGTATTAATGGCACCTGTTTGAACTTGTTACCAGTATAAAAGACACCTGTCCACAACCTCAAACAGTCACACTCCAAACTCCACTATGGCCAAGTCCAAAGAGCTGTCAAAGGACACCAGAAACAAAATTGTAGACCTGCACCAGGCTGGGAAGACTGAATCTGCAATAGGTAAGCAGCTTGGTTTGAAGAAATCAACTGTGGGGCAATTATTAGGAAATGGAAGGGTAGCCTAGTGGTTAGAGCGTTGGACTAGTAACGAAAAGGTTGCAAGTTCGAATCCCCGAGCTGACAAGGTACAAATCTGTCGTTCTGCCCCTGAACAGGCAGTTAACCCACTGTTCCTAGGCCGTCATTGAAAATAAGAATTTGTTCTTAACTGACTTGCCTAGTAAAATAAAAGTGTAAAATAAACAAGACCACTGATAATCTCCCTCGATCTGGGGCTCCATGCAAGATCTCACCCCATGGGGTCAAAATGATCACAAGAACGGTGAGCAAAAATCCCAGAACCACACAGGGGGACCTAGTGAATGACCTGCAGAGAGCTGGTAGCAAAGTAACAAAGCCTACCATCAGTAACACACTACGCCGTCAGGGACTCAAATCCTGCAGTGCCAGACATGTCCCCCTGCTTAAGCCAGTACATGTCCAGGCCCGTCTGAAGTTTGCTAGAGAGCATTTGGATGATCCAGAAGAAGATTGGGAGAATGTCATATGGTCAGATGAAACCAAAACCTTTTGGTAAAAACTCAACTCGTCGTGTTTGGAGGACAAAGAATGCTGAGTTGCATCCAAAGAACACCATACCTACTGTGAAGCATGGGGGTGGAAACATCATGCTTTGTGGCTGTTTTTCTGCAAAGGGACCAGGACAACTGATCTGTGTAAAGGAAAGAATGAATGGGGCCATGTATCGTGAGATTTTGAGTGAAAACCTCCTTCCATCAGCAAGGGCATTGAAGATGAAACGTGTCTGGGTCTTTCAGCATGACAATGATCCCAAACACACCGCCTGGGCAACGAAGGAGTGGCTTCGTAAGAAGCATTTCAAGGTTCTGGAGTGGCCTAGCCAGTCTCCAGATCTTAACCCCATAGAAAATCTTTGGAGGGAGTTGAAAGTCCGTGTTGCCCCAAAACATCACTGCTCTAGAGGAGATCTGCATGGAGGAATGGGCCAAAATACCAGCAACCGTGTGTGAAAACCTTGTGAAGACTTACAGAAAACATTTGACCTCTGTCATTGCCAACAAAGGGTATATAACAAAGTATTGAGAAACTTTTGTTATTGACCAAATACTTATTTTCCACCATAATTTGCAAATAAATTCATAAAAAAGTCCAATGTGATTTTCTGGATTTCTTTTCTCCTCATTTTGTCTGTCATAGTCGAAGTGTACCTATGATCAAAATTACAGGCCTCTCATCTTTTTAAGTGGGAGAACTTGCACAATTGGTGGCTGACTAAATACTTTTTTCCCCCACTGTAGCTAGTGGTTGTGTGTGTGTGTGGTGGGAGGAACAGTGATTCCTGGTGGTGTGTGAACTTGAAAAAAAAGTTGATAGAAATCCAGTGTTGCCTAGAGGTTTTGCTAGCATTGCAGCCCTAACGTTGTAATTGTGCTCCGTGTTGCAGTGATGTTTGCCTATGAGCAGTGTCTGTTGGTGCTGGGTCATCACCCTGATGTGTGGTATGAGGCTGCCCAGTATCTGGACCAGTCCAGTAAACTACTGGCAGAGAAGGGGGTAAGAGAGGCCACTGATGGCACAATGTGTCCTAATTGGAACAGGGTTTCCTCCACATTTTAAAAGATACGTTTGTTATTTTAGACCTTACTGTTGGTTTGGTTTTTAAATGCCAGACTTGAACCCTTTCTTCCGCTCCTCAGGACATGAACAACTCTAAGGTGTTCAGTGACGAAGCAGCTAACATCTACGAGCGCGCCATCGGTACTCTACTGAAGAAGAACATGCTGCTGTACTTCTCATTCGCTGACTACGAGGAGGTAAGCTGCACAAACACCAATCATCTGTCACGAAACACTTGCCAAAACATGAGGTCATAATATGAAGATGTCAAGGGTTGCCAAGGAAATGTATAATTGACTGTCATCCATAAATGATTAGTGCATCTTTCACTGCAGACGTATTAATTTGTCTCGTCTCGTTCCTATTAAGATTAATTAATTGGATTATTCCGGAGCAATCCTTGTGTTGAGTAAAGTTGTGGAGTGTGAACCAGTATAAATGAATGTTGAATAGAGGTCCAGGAAATGTTTGACAGGCATTTAATTGATGAATGAGCTAACCCACATCTCTCCTCTTTTCAGAGTCGATTGAAGCATGAAAAGGTCCACAGCATCTACAACCGTCTGCTGGCCATCGAGGACATCGACCCCACGCTGGTCTACATCCAGTACATGAAGTTTGGCAGGCGGGCCGAGGGCATCAAATCAGGCCGCATCATCTTTAAGAAGGCCCGGGAGGACATGCGCACGCGTCACCACGTCTACGTGACTGCAGCACTGATGGAATACTACTGCAGTAAGGTGGGTATACATAGGCTACGGAACATTGTCTGAACATTTGGGATTGAGGCAATGGGACGGAGTCATCGGTTGACGGATGATGGAGAACCGAAAACAGTCGACTTGAAAATAGCGTTTGACGGACAAAAACTGATAATTGATGAATGCATATATGATTTAATCTGTGTTCCTGTGTCTCTCTGGCCTTAGCCTGACACCCATGCCAACAGTGCAAAGAGAATATAAGGGGAAACATTCTGTGTCTCAATGTTTGACTGGTCTTCCGTTACCTTCCCTCACAGGACAAATCAGTGGCCTTTAAGATATTTGAACTGGGCTTGAAGAAATATGGAGACATTCCAGAGTATATACTTGCATACATCGATTACCTCTCACACCTTAATGGTAAGTGACAAGTGACGGATTCATTTATTGAGACTTGCCATTCACCCTCTTGTGTAACAATAACACAACCAAGGGTAGCTGCCATGGCAACAGTCATTGAGATTGTATAGTTGTTAAGCGATGGTATTGAAGACTACAGGGGATCTAATATCAGTGTATTTGTTCAACATGCTGATCCTATTCTCTCTATGACATGGACCCAGTGACATCCTCTATCAATTACTCATATAGTCAAACTAGATCAAACCCAGGCAGAGGCGGTCTATAGACGCTGGTGTGTGTTTCTTTATTTCATTGACGTGTATATACTGAACAAAAATATAAACCCAACATCCAAGATTTTAGTCAAGTCAAATTTATTTATATAGCCCTTCTTACATCAGCTGATATCTCAAAGTTCTGTACAGAAACCCAGCCTAAAACCCCAAACGGCAAGCAATGCAGGTGTAGAAGCACGGTGGCTAGGAAAAACTCCCTAGAAAGGCCAAAACCTAGGAAGAAACCTAGAGAGGAACCAGGCTATGTGGGGTGGCCAGTCCTCTTCTGGCTGTGCCGGGTGGAGATTATAACAGAACATGGGCAAGATGTTCAAATGTTCATAAATGACCAGCATGATCAAATAATAATAATCACAGACAGAACAGTTGAAACTGGAGCAGCAGCACGGCCATGTGGACTGGGGACAGCAAGGAGTCATCATGCCAGGTAGTCCTGAGGCATGGTCCTAGGGCCTAGGTCCTCTGAGAGAGAGAGAAAAAGAAAGAGAGAATTAGAGTAGCATATTTAAATTCACACAGGACACCGGATAGGACAGGAGAAGTACTCCAGATATAACAAACTGACCCTAGCCCCCCGACACATAAACTACTGCAGCATAAATACTGGAGGCTGAGACAGGAGGGGTCGGGAGACACTGTGGCCCTATCCTATGAAACCCCTGGACAGGGCCAAACAGGCAGGATAAAACCCCACCCACTTTGCCAAAGCACAGCCCCCACACCACTAGAGGGATATCTTCAACCACCAACTTACCATCCTGAGACAAGGCCGAGTATAGCTGAGTTACAGTTTTAATATAAGGAAATCAGTCAATTGAAATAAATAAATTAGGCCCTAATCTATAGATTTTACATGACTGGGAATACAGATATGCATCTGTTGGTCACAGATCGCTTAAAAACAAAAGATGGGGGCGTGGATCAGAAAACCAGTCCGTATCTGGTGTGACCACCATTTGCCTCAAGTCTCCTAAACATAGAATTGTTCAGGCTGTAGATTGTGGCTGGTTAACTGTTGTCCCACTCCTCTTCAATGGCTGAGCAAGTTGCTGGATATTGATGGGAACAGGAACACGCTGTCGTACACGTCGATCCAGAACATCCCAAACATGCTCAATGGGTGACATGTCTGGTGAATATGCAGGCCATGGAAGAACTGGGACATTTTCAGCTTCCAGGAATTGTTTACACATCCTTGCGTCATGGGGCTGTGCATTATCATGCTGAAATATGAGGTGATGGCTGAGGATTAATGGCACGACAATGGGCCCCAGGATTTCATCACGGTATATCTGTGCGTTCATATTACCATCGATAAAATGCAGTTGTGTTCGTTGTCCGTAGCTAATGCCTGCCCATACCATAACCCCACAACCACCATGGGGCACTCTGTTCACAACGTTGACATCAGCAAACCGCTCGCCCACACCACGCCCTACACGTGGTCTGTGATTGTGAGGCCTATTGGACATGTTGCCAAATTCACTAAAAAGATATTGGAGGTGACTTAACATTAAATTCTCTGGCAACACCTCTGATGGACATTCCTGCAGTCAGCATGCTAATTTAATGCCCCCTCAACTTCAAACACCTGTGGCATTGTGTTGTGTGACATAACTGTATATTTTACAGTGGCCTGTTATTGTCCCCAGCACAAGGTGCACCCGTGTAATGACCATGCTATTTAAAACCTCCTACAGGGTCGCATATCCCTGTAGGATATTGCTTCAGGTCCTGAGCTACAGTCAGTTAGATTTGGCTATGTCATTTTAGGCTAAATTTGAAAAAAAGGGTCTGATCCTATATTAATCAGCTTCTTGATATGCCACACGTCAGGTGGATGGATTTTCTTGGCAAAGAAGAAATGCTCACTAACAGATGTAAACAAATGTGCACAACATTTGAGAGAAATAATCTTTTTGTGTGTATGGAACATTTCTGGGATGAAACATGGGACCAACACTTTACATGTTAACTTTATATTTTTGTTCAGTGTAGATAGTGTTATGCTGTAATTTAGGAGACGGTTTCTGAGGCATTATCTGAAACATAGTGGTAGATTCATGAGTTTGAAGGCCTCACCTCTTTCTCTACCGCCCTCCAGAGGACAACAACACCAGAGTTCTGTTTGAGCGTGTTCTCACCTCGGGAAGCCTGTCGCCAGAGAAGTCTGGGTATGAGGAATTATGTTCCTACAACACCCACATTAGATCTGTCTGTTATTGTTTTATTATAGAAAACCCACATTAGATCTGTCTGTTGTTGTGTTGTTATAGAACATCCACATTATATCTGTCTGTTATTATAGAACAGCCACATTATATCTGTCAGTTATTGTGTTATTATAGAACATCCACATGATATCTGTCAGTTATTGTGTTATTATAGAACACCCACATTAGATCTGTCTGTTGTTGTTTTATTATAGAAAACCCACATTAGATCTGTCTGTTGTTGTGTTATTATAGAACATCCACATGATATCTGTCAGTTATTGTTTTATTATAGAACACCCACATTAGATCTGTCTGTTGTTGTTTTATTATAGAAAACCCACATTAGATCTGTCTGTTGTTGTGTTATTATAGAACATCCACATGATATCTGTCAGTTATTGTTTTATTATAGAACATCCACATGATATCTGTCTGTTATTGTTTTATTATAGAACAGCCACATTTAGATCTGTCTGTTATTATAGAACATCCACATGATATCTGTCTGTTATTGCGTTATTAACGGACCTGTGTGTTTGTCAACACCTCTCCCTCAGTGAGATCTGGGCACGTTTCTTGGCCTTTGAGAGTAACATCGGGGACCTGGCCAGTATCCTGAAGGTGGAGCGCAGGCGTTTCACGGCCTTCAAGGATGAGTACGAAGGCAAGGAGACGGCCCTGCTGGTGGACAGATACAAGTTCATGGACCTGTACCCCTGTTCTGCCAGCGAGCTCAAAGCCCTCGGATACAAGGTCTGTACAACTGGTAATCTATGGCTATGAAACAACTGGACCATTTGTGTGTTTCTCTCTTGTTCAACTCTTCAATCATGTGAGGGTAAAGGATATCTGTTTAGAATTCTATGATTTAAACCTGTGTGTGTGCAGGACGTGTCCCGTGCCAAACTGGCGGCGTTGCTCCAGACAGAGACGGTGGTGACTCCATCGGCTCCCACGCAAAAGGACGAGGCCGACCGCAAACCAGAGTACCCCAAACCTGACACCAGCCAGATGATCCCCTACCAACCACGACACTTGGCCCGTACGTACCTTACCCCCTCCTCTACCTCTACCAGCTACAACACCTGTCTAGTAGGTACCTTACCCCCTCCTCTACCCCTACCAGCTACCACACCTGGCTAGTAGGTACCTTACCCCTCCTCTACCTCTACCAGCTACAACACCTGTCTAGTAGGTACCTTACCCCTCCTCTACCTCTACCAGCTACAACACCTGTCTAGTAGGTACCTTACCCTCTACCTCTACCAGCTACAACACCTGTCTAGTAGGTACCTTACCCCTCCTCTACCTCTACCAGCTACAACACCTGTCTAGTAGGTACCTTACCCCTCCTCTACCTCTACCAGCTACAACACCTGTCTAGTAGGTACCATACCCCTCCTCTACCCCTACCAGCTACCAGACCTGTCTAGTAGGTACCTTACCCCTCCTCTACCCCTACCAGCTACCAGACCTGTCTAGTAGGTACCTTACCCCTCCTCTACCCCTACCAGCTACCAGACCTGTCTAGTAGGTACCTTACCCCCTCCTCTACCCCTACCAGCTACCAGACCTGTCTAGTAGGTACCTTACCCCTCCTCTACCCCTACCAGCTACCAGACCTGTCTAGTAGGTACCTTACCCCCTCCTCTACCCCTACCAGCTACCACACTGCTTTTTGTTTTATGCTGCTCTGTCTGTATGCTACGTCTTGCTTGTCCTATGTTGCTCTGTCTGTATGCTATGTCTTGCTTGTTCTATGTTGCTATTGTCTATATTGTAATTGTTTTTAATAACCTGCCCAGGGACTGCGGTTGAAAATTAGCCGGTTGGCTAAAACCGGCACTTTTACTGAAATGTTGATTAATGTGCACTGTCCCTGTAAAAATAAAAATAAACTCAAACACCTGGCTAGTAGGTACCTTACCCCCTCCTCTACCCCTACCAGCTACCACACCTGGCTAGTAGGTACCTTACCCCCTCCTCTACCCCTACCAGCTACCACACCTGGCTAGTAGGTACCTTACCCCCTCCTCTACCCCTACCAGCTACCACACCTGACTAGTAGGTACCTTACCCCCTCCTCTACCCCTACCAGCTACCACACCTGGCTAGTAGGTACCTTACCCCCTCCTCTACCCCTACCAGCTACCACACCTGGCTAGTAAGGTACCTTACCCCTCCTCTACCCCTACCAGACCTGTCTAGTAGGTACCTTACCCCTCCTCTACCCGTACCAGACCTGTCTAGTAGGTACCTTACCCTTCCTCTACCCCTACCAGCTACCACACCTGTCTAGTAGGTACCATACCCCTCCTCTACCCCTACCAGCTACCAGACCTGTCTAGTAGGTACCTTACCCCTTCCTCTACCTCTACCAGCTACAACACCTGTCTAGTAGGTACCATACCCCTCCTCTACCCCTACCAGCTACCAGACCTGTCTAGTATGTACCTTACCCCTCCTCTACCCGTACCAGCTACCACACCTGACTAGTAGGTACCTTACCCCCTCCTCTACCCCTACCAGCTACCACACCTGACTAGTAGGTACCTTACCCCCTCCTCTACCCCTACCAGCTACCACACCTGGCTAGTAGGTACCTTACCCCCTCCTCTACCCCTACCAGCTACCACACCTGACTAGTAGGTACCTTACCCCCTCCTCTACCCCTACCAGCTACCACACCTGGCTAGTAGGTACCTTACCCCCTCCTCTACCCCTACTAGCTACCACACCTGACTAGTAGGTACCTTACCCCCTCCTCTACCCCTACCAGCTACCACACCTGACTAGTAGGTACCTTACCCCCTCCTCTACCAGCTACCACACCTGGCTAGTAGGTACCTTACCCCCTCCTCTACCCCTACCAGCCCTGCCTAGTAGGTACCTTACCCCCTCCTCTACCCCTACCAGCCCTGGCTAGTAGGTACCTTACCCCCTCCTCTACCCCTACCAGCTACCAGACCTGGCTAGTAAGGTACCTTACCCCTCCTCTACCCCTACCAGACCTGTCTAGTAGGTACCTTACCCCTCCTCTACCCCTACCAGACCTGTCTAGTAGGTACCTTACCCCTACCAGCTACCACACCTGACTAGTAGGTACCTTACCCCCTCCTCTACCCCTACCAGCTACCACACCTGACTAGTAGGTACCTTACCCCCTCCTCTACCCCTACCAGCTACCAGACCTGGCTAGTAAGGTACCTTACCCCTCCTCTACCCCTACCAGACCTGTCTAGTAGGTACCTTACCCCTCCTCTACCCGTACCAGACCTGTCTAGTATGTACCTTACCCCTCCTCTACCCGTACCAGCTACCACACCTGACTAGTAGGTACCTTACCCCCTCCTCTACCCCTACCAGCTACCACACCTGACTAGTAGGTACCTTACCCCCTCCTCTACCCCTACCAGCTACCACACCTGGCTAGTAGGTACCTTACCCCCTCCTCTACCCCTACCAGCTACCACACCTGACTAGTAGGTACCTTACCCCCTCCTCTACCCCTACCAGCTACCACACCTGACTAGTAGGTACCTTACCCCCTCCTCTACCAGCTACCACACCTGGCTAGTAGGTACCTTACCCCCTCCTCTACCCCTACTAGCTACCACACCTGACTAGTAGGTACCTTACCCCCTCCTCTACCCCTACCAGCTACCACACCTGACTAGTAGGTACCTTACCCCCTCCTCTACCAGCTACCACACCTGGCTAGTAGGTACCTTACCCCCTCCTCTACCCCTACCAGCCCTGCCTAGTAGGTACCTTACCCCCTCCTCTACCCCTACCAGCCCTGGCTAGTAGGTACCTTACCCCCTCCTCTACCCCTACCAGCTACCAGACCTGGCTAGTAAGGTACCTTACCCCTCCTCTACCCCTACCAGACCTGTCTAGTAGGTACCTTACCCCTCCTCTACCCCTACCAGACCTGTCTAGTAGGTACCTTACCCCTACCAGCTACCACACCTGACTAGTAGGTACCTTACCCCCTCCTCTACCCCTACCAGCTACCACACCTGGCTAGTAGGTACCTTACCCCCTCCTCTACCCCTACCAGCTACCACACCTGACTAGTAGGTACCTTACCCCCTCCTCTACCCCTAACCAGCTACCACACCTGGCTAGTAGGTACCTTACCCCCTCCTCTACCCCTACTAGCTACCACACCTGACTAGTAGGTACCTTACCCCCTCCTCTACCCCTACCAGCTACCACACCTGACTAGTAGGTACCTTACCCCCTCCTCTACCAGCTACCACACCTGGCTAGTAGGTACCTTACCCCCTCCTCTACCCCTACTAGCTACCACACCTGACTAGTAGGTACCTTACCCCCTCCTCTACCCCTACCAGCTACCACACCTGACTAGTAGGTACCTTACCCCCTCCTCTACCAGCTACCACACCTGGCTAGTAGGTACCTTACCCCCTCCTCTACCCCTACCAGCCCTGCCTAGTAGGTACCTTACCCCCTCCTCTACCCCTACCAGCCCTGGCTAGTAGGTACCTTACCCCCTCCTCTACCCCTACCAGCTACCAGACCTGGCTAGTAAGGTACCTTACCCCTCCTCTACCCCTACCAGACCTGTCTAGTATGTACCTTACCCCTCCTCTACCCGTACCAGCTACCACACCTGACTAGTAGGTACCTTACCCCCTCCTCTACCCCTACCAGCTACCACACCTGACTAGTAGGTACCTTACCCCCTCCTCTACCCCTACCAGCTACCACACCTGGCTAGTAGGTACCTTACCCCCTCCTCTACCCCTACCAGCTACCACACCTGACTAGTAGGTACCTTACCCCCTCCTCTACCCCTACCAGCTACCACACCTGGCTAGTAGGTACCTTACCCCCTCCTCTACCCCTACTAGCTACCACACCTGACTAGTAGGTACCTTACCCCCTCCTCTACCCCTACCAGCTACCACACCTGACTAGTAGGTACCTTACCCCCTCCTCTACCAGCTACCACACCTGGCTAGTAGGTACCTTACCCCCTCCTCTACCCCTACTAGCTACCACACCTGACTAGTAGGTACCTTACCCCCTCCTCTACCCCTACCAGCTACCACACCTGACTAGTAGGTACCTTACCCCCTCCTCTACCAGCTACCACACCTGGCTAGTAGGTACCTTACCCCCTCCTCTACCCCTACTAGCTACCACACCTGACTAGTAGGTACCTTACCCCCCTCCTCTACCCCTACCAGCTACCACACCTGACTAGTAGGTACCTTACCCCCTCCTCTACCAGCTACCACACCTGGCTAGTAGGTACCTTACCCCCTCCTCTACCCCTACCAGCCCTGCCTAGTAGGTACCTTACCCCCTCCTCTACCCTACCAGCCCTGGCTAGTAGGTACCTTACCCCCTCCTCTACCCCTACCAGCTACCAGACCTGGCTAGTAAGGTACCTTACCCCTCCTCTACCCCTACCAGACCTGTCTAGTAGGTACCTTACCCCTCCTCTACCCCTACCAGACCTGTCTAGTAGGTACCTTACCCCTACCAGCTACCACACCTGACTAGTAGGTACCTTACCCCCCTCCTCTACCCCTACCAGCTACCACACCTGGCTAGTAAGGTACCTTACCCCTCCTCTACCCCTACCAGACCTGTCTAGTAGGTACCTTACCCCTCCTCTACCCCTACCAGACCTGTCTAGTAGGTACCTTACCCCTACCAGCTACCACACCTGACTAGTAGGTACCTTACCCCCTCCTCTACCCCTACCAGCTACCACACCTGGCTAGTAGGTACCTTACCCCCTCCTCTACCCCTACCAGCTACCACACCTGACTAGTAGGTACCTTACCCCCTCCTCTACCCCTAACCAGCTACCACACCTGGCTAGTAGGTACCTTACCCCCTCCTCTACCCCTACTAGCTACCACACCTGACTAGTAGGTACCTTACCCCCTCCTCTACCCCTACCAGCTACCACACCTGACTAGTAGGTACCTTACCCCCTCCTCTACCAGCTACCACACCTGGCTAGTAGGTACCTTACCCCCTCCTCTACCCCTACTAGCTACCACACCTGACTAGTAGGTACCTTACCCCCTCCTCTACCCCTACCAGCTACCACACCTGACTAGTAGGTACCTTACCCCCTCCTCTACCAGCTACCACACCTGGCTAGTAGGTACCTTACCCCCTCCTCTACCCCTACCAGCCCTGCCTAGTAGGTACCTTACCCCCTCCTCTACCCCTACCAGCCCTGGCTAGTAGGTACCTTACCCCCTCCTCTACCCCTACCAGCTACCAGACCTGGCTAGTAAGGTACCTTACCCCTCCTCTACCCCTACCAGACCTGTCTAGTATGTACCTTACCCCTCCTCTACCCGTACCAGCTACCACACCTGACTAGTAGGTACCTTACCCCCTCCTCTACCCCTACCAGCTACCACACCTGACTAGTAGGTACCTTACCCCCTCCTCTACCCCTACCAGCTACCACACCTGGCTAGTAGGTACCTTACCCCCTCCTCTACCCCTACCAGCTACCACACCTGACTAGTAGGTACCTTACCCCGTCCTCTACCCCTACCAGCTACCACACCTGGCTAGTAGGTACCTTACCCCCTCCTCTACCCCTACTAGCTACCACACCTGACTAGTAGGTACCTTACCCCCTCCTCTACCCCTACCAGGTACCACACCTGACTAGTAGGTACCTTACCCCCTCCTCTACCAGCTACCACACCTGGCTAGTAGGTACCTTACCCCCTCCTCTACCCCTACTAGCTACCACACCTGACTAGTAGGTACCTTACCCCCTCCTCTACCCCTACCAGCTACCACACCTGACTAGTAGGTACCTTACCCCCTCCTCTACCAGCTACCACACCTGGCTAGTAGGTACCTTACCCCCTCCTCTACCCCTACCAGCCCTGCCTAGTAGGTACCTTACCCCCTCCTCTACCCCTACCAGCCCTGGCTAGTAGGTACCTTACCCCCTCCTCTACCCCTACCAGCTACCAGACCTGGCTAGTAAGGTACCTTACCCCTCCTCTACCCCTACCAGACCTGTCTAGTAGGTACCTTACCCCTCCTCTACCCCTACCAGACCTGTCTAGTAGGTACCTTACCCCTACCAGCTACCACACCTGACTAGTAGGTACCTTACCCCCTCCTCTACCCCTACCAGCTACCACACCTGGCTAGTAGGTACCTTACCCCCTCCTCTACCCCTACCAGCTACCACACCTGACTAGTAGGTACCTTACCCCCTCCTCTACCCCTACCAGCTACCACACCTGGCTAGTAGGTACCTTACCCCCTCCTCTACCCCTACTAGCTACCACACCTGACTAGTAGGTACCTTACCCCCTCCTCTACCCCTACCAGCTACCACACCTGACTAGTAGGTACCTTACCCCCTCCTCTACCAGCTACCACACCTGGCTAGTAGGTACCTTACCCCCTCCTCTACCCCTACCAGCTACCACACCTGACTAGTAGGTACCTTACCCCCTCCTCTACCGCTACCAGCTACCAGACCTGGCCAGTAGGTACCTTACCCCTCCTCTACCCCTACCAGCTACCAGACCTGACTAGTAGGTACCTTACCCCTCCTATACCCCTACCAGCTACCACAACTGGCTAGTAGATACCTTACCCCCTCCTCTACCCCTACCAGCTACCACACCTGACTAGTAGATACCTTACCCCTCCTCTACCCCTACCAGCTACCAGACCTGGCCAGTAGGTACCTTACCCCTCCTCTACCCCTACCAGCTACCAGACCTGGCCAGTAGGTACCTTACCCCTCCTCTACCCCTACCAGACCTGTCTAGTAGGTACCTTAACCCTCCTCTACCCCTACCACACCTGGCTAGTAGGTACCTTACCCCTCCTCTACCCCTACCAGACCTGTCTAGTAGGTACCTTACCCCTCCTCTACCCCTACCAGACCTCTCTAGTAGGTACCTAACCCCTCCTCTACCCCTACCAGCTACCACACCTGGCTAGTAGGTAACTTACCTAACCTAACTTACCGTGCTTCTACACCTGCATTGCTTGCTGTTTGGGGTTTTAGGCTGGGTTTCTGTACAGCACTTTGAGATATCAGCTGATGTACGAAGGGCTATATAAATAAATTTGATTTGATTTGACCTAAGACGCTCCAGCCTTTAGGAATCTCGCTCCACACTCCAGTCAAGTTGGGCTCCACTCCAGCTCCTCTCACATGCTCTGGTCTCTCCACACAGCTCCAGGACTGCACCCTGTTCCAGGAGGGGTGTTCCCGGTCCCCCCGGCCGCAGTCATCCTGATGAAGCTACTGCCTCCACCCACCTGCTTCGTGGTCAGTACCAACACCCCACAACTCACTGTTGGTGGCATCACAGTACCAACACCCCGCCACTCACTGTTGGTGGCATCACAGTACCAACACCCCGCCACTCACTGTTGGTGACATCACAGTACCAACACCCCACCACTCACTGTTGGTGACATCACAGTACCAACACCCCACCACTCACTGTTGGTGACATCACAGTACCAACACCCCACCACTCACTGTTGGTGACATCACAGTACCAACACCCCACCACTCACTGTTGGTGACATCACAGTACCAACACCCCACCACTCACTGTTGGTGACATCACAGTACCAACACCCCACCACTCACTGTTGGTGACATCACAGTACCAACACCCCACCACTCACTGTTGGTGACATCACAGTACCAACACCCCACCACTCACTGTTGGTGACATCACAGTACCAACACCCCACCACTCACTGTTGGTGACATCACAGTACCAACACCCCACCACTCACTGTTGGTGACTTCACAGTACCAACACCCCACCACTCACTGTTGGTGACATCACAGTACCAACACCCCACCACTCACTGTTGGTGACTTCACAGTACCAACACCCCACCACTCACTGTTGGTGACATCACAGTACCAACACCCCACCACTCACTGTTGGTGACTTCACAGTACCAACACCCCACCACTCACTGTTGGTGACATGTGGCTGTTGTGCTGATGTTGTGGTGTTTCTGCAGGGGCCCTTTGTGCAGGTGGATGAACTGATGGAGAGCTTCAGGAGATGTACACTACCAGAGAGTAAGTAGCTTTGAAACTGTCATATCACCAAGCTTTCCTTTAGATTTTCCTTTGCCTGAATAGCACACTTAATGTTGATGTGAATATCTCTCTCTCAGCTGTAGATGCAGCAGTAGAGTTGATAACGGGCAGGCAGCCTGATGCCGGCGGAGAAGGGAACGGTTCCATGGAGAACCACGCCATGACCAAGTCACTGAAGAGACCCAATGCAGACTCTGATGAAGAGGAGGACAAGGGCGCTGTGGCCCCACCCGTTCACGACATCTACCGCGCTCGCCAGCAGAAGAGGATCCGGTGAACACACACTCACTCAGACACACGCACACTTGGGATGGACTCTGTACAGGAATGTAACCCCATTACGTCAAACCTTTTAGGGCAAACAGACTCGTCTGCAGTTTGTCTGGAAGAGTCTTTATATCCAACCATCGTTGGTCCCTCTAAACACACCTGTGGTTTTTTTTTTTGTTGTTGGTGTTTTTTTAACAGTTTTATTTTTTAAAGCTGGGTGACTAATACTGTACAAAGTTTTTAATTCAACCCTTAATTTGACACTCAGCTGTTTGGCCTTGTGAACCTCTGGTGATGGACAAATGGAATCCACCTGTTTTTCTAGTCAAATTGAGAGAATACATTTCCTTTCAATAAAAAGAGGGGAAAAGAACCAAAACTAAACTGGCTCCTGTCTTGTGTGTTACTGAAATGATCACTTCTGTTCTCTTAGGTTATTTTAATGTTATTTCAAGGTCAATCATGTTTGAGGGGTAAAAGTCTACAGTATATATCTGTGGCTGTGCACATTTAATAGTCACCACTAGGGTTCAGCGTGGTGCTGTCCAGACCAGAGATTTCCAGCTGTGTGTATCAGTGCATCAGCAGAGGAGCCTGATAAAACCAGTCTCCATCTATCTAATCATATTCCCTGCCTTGATGATGAGACCTGCTCAGTACCAGACCATCACAAGACCTCCCATCTGTCTGTTAGAGCTGAGACAGGTCTGCCTCTGGCCACCTCCACCAGCCTGTTATTAACTTAGTAACTATGACTGATCTACGTACGGGTGCATTGTAGGCCGGTATCACACCCAGATCAATCCAGGAACTGGCTCATCTAGGGGTCTTTAAAGGGCCCTGTATTTGTGTTAACTGAATAGATTCTGGGAGAACATCCAAACCAAAGTTTAAACGTGATGGCTAATGTGTTGGGAGGGGAGAAGTTGGTTCAGTGAGTTTAAAAATAGTGTTCTTCCCTCCGGTCCAAATCTCCACTGACCACATTCCTCATGAGTTAAGGGTGTGGAAGAGAAGATGTGGAGAGGGGACTGATTTAAATACCTGCTGCTATTTCCTGCTAACACAACCTAATATGTAACAATCCAATATGGACGGTAAAACTAGCCAATCAAAAATAGGCTTGTTGAACGTAGCTGTGTGTGTTGGTGCATTTCACATAGATACACATGAGAATACATTTTAATGGTGCATTGGCTGTAATCTAGTTGTGTGGTTTGGAGGACAGGTGAGTTTAATATGGCCTAGGACAGGAAGACACACTCAATAACATGCTTCCTAGAGGAAATCCTCCTGATGTTCATTAAGGCAGGTACATCAATATTTATCCACCCTGCACACAATAGCTTCCACCACGGCTGATAATCAACTGAGAATGAGTTGTTTGGCAGCTCACTTACCCTGGGCTCTATTAACCTATTCACAGTGACAACGTCCTCTATAGGAGAGAGATCCATAACAGATCACAACACTAACGATGTGCCCTCCACACCATAATGTCATATCATCTGGACACCTAGCCCCAAGTCAATCAGCCCTTTACCAGACACCAAGCCCCAAGTCAATCAGCCCTTTACCAGACACCTACTGTAGCCCCAAGTCAATCAGCCCTTTACCAGACACCAAGCCCCAAGTCAATCAGCCCTTTACCAGACACCTAGCCCCAAGTCAATCAGCCCTTTACCAGACATCTACTGTAGCCCCAAGTCAATCAGCCCTTTACCAGACACCTACTGTAGCCCCAAGTCAATCAGCCCTTTACCAGACACCTACTGTAGCCCCAAGTCAATCAGCCCTTTACCAGACACCTACTGTAGCCCCAAGTCAATCAGCCTTTTACCAGACATCTACTGTAGCCCCAAGTCAATCAGCCCTTTACCAGACACCTACTGTAGCCCCAAGTCAATCAATTGCAGACTGTGCTGTAGGTTAATAGTAGGGAGTTTTCTCTCTGGCAGGCAGGCAGAGGTTGCCCAACACCACTGTGTGAGAGAGCTCCTCCACTCCTTCTCTCTTCTCTCTCCTCTAATCCTTCACTCGTCTCTCTCCTCCACTCCTCTCCTTCACCCCTCTCTCCTTCACTCCTCTCTCTCCTCTACTCCTTCACTCCTCTATCCTCCACACCTTCACTCCTTCACTCCTCTCTCTCCTCCACTCCTCTCTCCTCCACTCCTTCATTCTTCTCTCTCCTTCACTCCTCTCTCTCCTCCACACCTTCACTCCTCTCCTTCACTCTTCTCTCCTCCACTCTCTCTCCTCCTCTCTCCTCCACTCCTTCGCTCCTCTCTCTCCTCCACTCCTCTCCTTCACTCCTCTCTCTCCTCCACTCTTCTCTCTCCTCCTCTCCTCCACTCTTCTCTCTCCTCCTCTCCTACACTCCTCTCTCCTCCACTCCTCTCCTCTCTCTCTCTCCTCCACTCCTCCCTCCACTCCTCTCTCCTCCACTCCTTCACTTTTCTCTCCTTCACTCCTCTCTCTCCTCCACTCCTCCACTTCTCTCTCCTCCACTCCTCCACTCCTCTCTCCTCCTCTCCTTCACTCTTATCTCCTTCACTCCTCTCTCTCCTCCACTCCTTCACTCCACTCTTTCCTTCACTCCTCTCCCTCCTCCACTCCTCCACTTCTCTCTCCTCCACTCCTTCACTCCACTCTCTCCTTCACTCCTCTCCCTCCTCCACTCCTCTCTCTCCTCCACTCCTTCACTCCACTCTCTCCTTCACTCCTCTCCCTCCTCCACTCCTCTCTCTCCTCTCTCCTTCACTCCTCTCTTCTCCACTCCTCTCTCTCCTTCACTGCTCTCTCCTCCACTCCTCTCTCTCCACCACTCCTCTCTCCTTCACTGCTCTCTCCTCCACTCCACTCTCTCCTTCACTCCTCTCTCTCCTCCACTCCTTCACTCCACTCTTTCCTTCACTCCTCTCCCTCCTCCACTCCTCCACTTCTCTCTCCTCCACTCCTTCACTCCACTCTCTCCTTCACTCCTCTCCCTCCTCCACTCCTCTCTCTCCTCCACTCCTTCACTCCACTCTCTCCTTCACTCCTCTCCCTCCTCCACTCCTCTCTCTCCTCTCTCCTTCACTCCTCTCTTCTCCACTCCTCTCTCTCCTTCACTGCTCTCTCCTCCACTCCTCTCCCTCCTCCACTCCTCTCTCTCTCCTTCACTCCTCTCCCTCCTCCACTCCTATCTCTCCTTCACTCCTCTCTCCTCCACTCCTCTCCCTCCTCCACTCCTCTCTCTCCTCTCTCCTTCGCTCCTCTCTCTCCTCCACTCCTCTCCTTCACTCCTCTCTCTCCTCCACTCCTCTCCTCCACTCTACTCCTACACTCCTCTCTCCTCCACTCCTCTCCTCTCTCTCTCTCCTCCACTCCTCTCTCCTCCACTCCTTCACTCTTCTCTCCTTCACTCCTCTCTCTCCTCCACTTCTCTCTCCTCCACTCCTCCACTCCTCTCTCCTCCTCTCCTTCACTCTTCTCTCCTTCACTCCTCTCTCTCCTCCACTCCTTCTCTCTCCTCCACTCCTTCACTCCACTCTTTCCTTCACTCCTCTCCCTCCTCCACTCCTCCACTTCTCTCTCCTCCACTCCTTCACTCCACTCTCTCCTTCACTCCTCTCCCTCCTCCACTCCTCTCTCTCCTCCACTCCTCCACTTCTCTCTCCTCCACTCCTTCACTCCACTCTCTCCTTCACTCCTCTCTCTCCTCTCTCCTTCACTCCTCTCTTCTCCACTCCTCTCTCTCCTTCACTGCTCTCTCCTCCACTCCTCTCCCTCCTCCACTCCTCTCTCTCTCCTTCACTCCTCTCCCTCCTCCACTCCTCTCTCTCCTTCACTCCTCTCTCCTCCACTCCTCTCCCTCCTCCACTCCTCTCTCTCCTCTCTCCTTCACTCCTCTCTCCTCCACTCCTCTCTCTCCTTCACTGCTCTCTCCTCCACTCCTCTCCCTCCTCCACTCCTCTCTCTCCTTCACTCCTCTCTCCTCCACTCCTCTCTCTCCTTCACTGCTCTCTCCTCCACTCCTCTCTCTCCACCACTCCTCTCTCCTTCACTGCTCTCTCCTCCACTCCACTCTCTCCTTCACTGCTCTCTCCTTCACTGCTCTCTCCTCCACTCCTCTCCCTCCTCCACTCCTCTCTCTCCTTCACTCCTCTCTCCTCCACTCCTCTCTCTCCTTCACTGCTCTCTCCTCCACTCCTCTCTCTCCACCACTCCTCTCTCCTTCACTGCTCTCTCCTCCACTCCACTCTCTCCTTCACTGCTCTCTCCTCCACTCCTCTCTCCTTCACTCCTCTCTCCTCCACTCCTCTCTCTCCTTCACTCCTCTCTCCTCTCCTCTCTCTCCTTCACTCCTCTCTCCTCCACTCCTCTCTCTCCTTCACTCCTCTCTCCTCTCCTCTCTCTCCTTCACTCCTCTCTCCTCCACTCCTCTCCCTCCTCCACTCCTCTCTCTCCTTCACTCCTCTCTCCTCCACTCCTCTCTCTCCTTCACTCCTCTCTCCTCTCCTCTCTCTCCTTCACTCCTCTCTCCTCCACTCCTCTCTCTCCACCACTCTACTTTTCTCCTTTATTCCTCTCTATTTTACATGCGTTCCCTTCCGTTTGAAGAACAACATGAGTATGCTACCTCATCTGAATGGTTTTTACATGAGTATGCTACCCCATCTGAATGGTTTTTACATTAGTATTCTACCCCATCTGAATGGTTTTTACATTAGTATGCTACCCCATCTGAATGGTTTTTACATTAGTATGCTACCCCATCTGAATGGTTTTTACATTAGTATACTACCGCATCTGAATGGTTTTTACATTAGTATTCTACCCCATCTGAATGGTTTTTACATTAGTATTCTACCCCATCTGAATGGTTTTTACATTAGTATGCTACCCCATCTGAATGGTTTTTACATTAGTATTCTACCCCATCTGAATGGTTTTTACATGAGTATGCTACCCCATCTGAATGGTTTTTACATTAGTATACTACCCCATCTGAATGGTTTTTACATTAGTATTCTACCCCATCTGAATGGTTTTTACATTAGTATGCTACCCCATCTGAATGGTTTTTACATTAGTATGCTACCCCATCTGAATGGTTTTTACATTAGTATACTACCCCATCTGAATGGTTTTTACATTAGTATTCTACCCCATCTGAATGGTTTTTACATTAGTATGCTACCCCATCTGAATGGTTTTTACATTAGTATACTACCCCATCTGAATGGTTTTTACATTAGTATGCTACCCCATCTGAATGGTTTTTACATTAGTATTCTACCCCATCTGAATGGTTTTTACATTAGTATGCTACCCCATCTGAATGGTTTTTAAATTAGTATGCTACCTCATCTGAATGGTTTTTACATTAGTATGCTACCCCATCTGAATGGTTTTTACATGAGTATGCTACCCCATCTGAATGGTTTTTACATTAGTATTCTACCCCATCTGAATGGTTTTTACATTAGTATGCTACCCCATCTGAATGGTTTTTACATTAGTATGCTATCCCATCTGAATGGTTTTTACATTAGCATGCTACCCCATCTGAATGGTTTTTACATTAGTATGCTACCCCATCTGAATGGTTTTTACATTCGTATGCTACCCCATCTGAATTGTTTTTACATTCGTATGCTACCCCATCTGAATGGTTTTTACATTAGTATGCTACCCCATCTGAATGGTTTTTACATTAGTATGCTACCCCATCTGAATGGTTTTTACATTCGTATGCTACCCCATCTGAATGGTTTTTACATTAGTATGCTACCCCATCTGAATGGTTTTTACAAGAGTTTCTTTTGAAGCGACTGCTAATTAGTCAAGTAAACAGAAGAGTCTGTAGGATGTCCAGTTTCAAACAGGACTGTGGATCCTCTACATCAGGATGTGCTGTGTAACCCAGGTGTCAAACACTGTAGCTACTGTGTGTCTCTGCTGTCTAATCAGACCCTTATGTCAACTGGATTGTTATGCAGCATTCGGTATCTTAGTAGTTCCTAAACTGTTGGTTGGGACCCACTTATGGGTCACGGGAGGACTACGAATTTGTTTTGCTTCATTTATCTGTTGCTAGTTAATTCTTTACAATTGGCCCAAAGAGCTCATTCCCACATCAATGTGTGGAATTCAGTAGCTTTATCAAGAGAGTATGAGACCAGGCCTCTTCCGCTTCTACAAATCAGTCATGTATCGAGACCTGAATATGACTCAAGTCAAAACGGGCAACAAGATTCTGTACTGGACTTATGTTTAAGTTTCTAAATATGTAAAGGTGAAGTGCTGTCGGGTTATGACGGGCATCTCCCTTAACTGCAGCTGTGAACGGACAAGAGCATACGTTAAGAAACCCTGAGTACTGTCTGAACGGACAAGAGCATACGTTTAGAAACCATGAGTACTGTCTGTGAATGGACAAGAGCATACGTTAAGAAACCCTGAGTACTGTCTGAACGGACAAGAGCATACGTTAAGAAACCCTGAGTACTGTCTGAACGGACAAGAGCATACGTTAAGAAACCCTGAGTACTGTCTGTGAACGGACAAGAGCATACGTTAAGAAACCCTGAGTACTGTCTGAACGGACAAGAGCATACGTTAAGAAACCCTGAGTACTGTCTGTGAATGGACAAGAGCATACGTTAAGAAACCCTGAGTACTGTCTGAACGGACAAGAGCATACGTTAAGAAACCCTGAGTACTGTCTGTGAACGGACAAGAGCATACGTTAAGAAACCCTGAGTACTGTCTGAACGGACAAGAGCATACGTTAAGAAACCCTGAGTACTGTCTGTGAACGGACAAGACCATCCGTTAAGAAACCCTAAGTACTGTCTGTGAACGGACAAGACCATCCGTTGAGAAACCCTGAGTACTGTCTGTGAACGGACAAGACCATCCATTAAGAAACCCTGAGTACTGTCTGTGAACGGACAAGACCATCCATTGAGAAACCCTGAGTACTGTCTGTGAACGGACAAGACCATCCATTGAGAAACCCTGAGTAGTCTGTGAACGGACAAGACCATCCATTGAGAAACCCTGAGTACTGTCTGTGAACGGACAAGACCATCCATTGAGAAACCCTGAGTACTGTCTGTGAACGGACAAGACCATCCATTGAGAAACCCTGAGTACTGTCTGTGAACGGACAAGACCATCCATTGAGAAACCCTGAGTACTGTCTGTGAACGGACAAGACCATCCATTGAGAAACCCTGAGTACTGTCTGTGAACGGACAAGACCATCCATTGAGAAACCCTGAGTACTGTCTGTGGGCTGGGAAGGTCTAGTCAGATTCCTCACTTCACTAGACACAGTGATGGACACCAACATTATATCCTCTCCTCAAAATCTGGTGAATGTCCAATTTATAAAAGTAATACTTCAACAGCAGGTAACACAAGTATTGGTAACTTAACCTAAATGAATACTGTGTGGACTGGGAATATCTTGTCAGATTCCTAATTTCACTAAGAATACTGATGACACAGACATTTTGCAGTTTTCTTAGAACTCTGGGTAATGACCAGTTCAGCCAGTAATGTGTCTACATGTGTAAATACAGTTATTGGTAACCTAAATTAACTTAGTGAGATGCGGTTAGGGACCCTGAAAACTGTGACAAGCACTTTCCTGATCTAGTAGGCTAAACTAGGCCATTAAGTCACATCCGTATCACAGAACCTGTTTAACCAATTAGGAGTCCCTATACTGATTGACAATCTTTCTCCTGAAGCCAAGTTGTTGCTGCCTTGACAAACACGATGTAGCGTTGGGGAATGCAGGCTAAGAAGTCTGTCTTCTCTGGAACAATATGGGATATGGAAACCCAGAGAATGAATGAGTCTAGGTATGTAACTGTCAGCTGTTGAGTAACAATAGTCTCTCTATTGCTGAGGCAGCTACTGTGTTGGTTGAGCTACAGAGACCAGAAAGAACTCGAGGGATGTTATGAATATGGATATGAATTTCAATGAATGTTTACAACAGTGGGAAAAGAAATAGGACTCAAATTTGTGGATTTCAAATTTCCTCCGGCCTGATCTCATTGTTATACTTTGAAGGATATTGTGTGAGCAAACCACATGACAGAGTGGACTAGACTGGACGGCCTCACGTCAGCCTATTCTGAAACCCTTCATCTTTATTCCCCACACCATCTCTGTATTGTGTAACCACAGAGAAAGAATACATTCATTGAAACAGGATACGCAGAACGTCTTCTGACCTTCTCCCAAAGTGGCAGCAGACCCGGGGTTTTGTTGAGGAATAGAACACTAGAAGCCATGTGCATCTGTCACACAATTAGAGTTCTCAATAACACTTTTTGTTCAGCCTGTTTCCATAGGAACCGTATAAATGTCAAATAATATCTATTATATTTTGACAGACACTTGTAGTCTCTAAACGGTGTATTTAAAATATATTTCTGGGAAGTTGTCTAGGACTGTAATTTTCTGAACTTATTTCTGAACAAATTGTTGAATGTCCCAATTGCACTGGAAGACAGGACAAATGGGTTAATTTCTTTCTGAGACAATCTCTACTTCATAAGGCTGACATCCAATTTGAGCATGAAATTCTATTATCAAAATGTCATCAGAGATGATTGGCCCTGTAACAGTCAAAAGAAGAGAATTCCACATTAACTTATAAAAACCATTCTCACATTTTATTAAAGCTTTCACATTCAACTCTTCACATGAGTGAAGTAAATAAAATCTATTAGTACACTGCATTTTTACAACATTTACATCACCTTTGTCTGTCTTTTTATTATTTTTTACAAATAATACATTAGTTATTCACTTAAATATCACCCTAGTTAGCTACAGATCATCACTTGACAATCTGCTTCCAAAGTACTGGACAAAGATCTCAGGATGCCCCTTGTAGAACTGTCCCAGCAAGCGTCTCTTCTCTTTGTTGGACAGTTTGGGGTTCTCGTGGATTGTCTTGAGTAGAGCCCATAGTTCCTCTTTGGTGGTCTTCTGTTTGCTCTCCACGTACGCTCTTCCATTAACTCGCCTGCAATATGTAGAGGCTGAGTGAAGAGAAAGATAGAGGGCATTATGTCTTCATTCACCACACAAAACACAGAAGGTAGGTAAAGGTCAGATATTAGTACAGATTGACAGACATACAATCAAACAAAACAGACACCAAAAGCTCCCATACATGTTAAGACGTGTGGGTCTTTCCCCTTCACAATGTTGGTCAGTCTGTCGCTCACAAGTTGGTGCAACGACACTGGAATCTGAAAGGAGAGGATCATATAAGTTAAACCAACCGATCAGTGCTGCTTCCTCTGTTTAAACTCACACACACACAACTCTGTTTACAAACTGTACTCACTGTTTGAGCTCGACTCCAATATTAAAGCTATCAGAGATATGGTAGCCTGGCTAGGCATTACACACTTTACACCAAAAAAGGGCTCTTCGGCTGTCCCCATAGGAGAACCATTTTTGGTTCCAGGTAGAACCCTCTGTGGAAAGGGTTCTACATTGAACACAAAATGTTTCTACCTGGAACCAAAAGGGTTCTACCTAGAACCAAGAAGGGTTCTTCAAAGGGTTCTCCTATGGGGACAGCCGACGAACCCTTTTAGGTTCTAGATAGCACCTTTTTTTCTAAGAGTGTTCAGATCAGTGTCTTTCATGGAGTCCTACTCAAAGTTCATCCCACTGTTTGAGCGGTAAACAGACTATTAACAGACTGAGTAATAAACAGTCTATTAACAGACAGTTTGAGTAGTAAACAGTCTATAAACAGACTGAGTAATAAACAGTCTATTAACAGACAGTTTGAGTAGTAAACAGTCTATTAACAGACAGTTTGAGAGGTAAACAGTCTATTAACAGACAGTTTGAGAGGTAAACAGTCTATTAACAGACAGTTTGAGCGGTAAACAGTCTATTAACAGACAGTTTGAGTAGTAAACAGTCTATTAACACACAGTTTGAGTAGTAAACAGTCTATTAACAGACAGTTTCAGCGGTAAACAGTCTATAAACAGACAGTTTGAGTAGTAAACAGACAGTTTGAGAGGTAAACAGTCTATTAACAGACAGTTTGAGAGGTAAACAGTCTATTAACAGACAGTTTGAGAGGTAAACAGTCTATTAACAGACAGTTTGAGAGGTAAACAGTCTTAACAGACAGTTTGAGTAGTAAACAGTCTATAAACAGACAGTTTGAGAGGTAAACAGTCTATTAACAGACAGTTTGAGAGGTAAACAGTCTATTAACAGACAGTTTGAGTAGTAAACAGTCTATTAACAGACAGTTTGAGAGGTAAACAGTCTATAAACAGACAGTTTGAGTAGTAAACAGTCTATTAACAGACAGTTTGAGAGGTAAACAGTCTATTAACAGACAGTTTGAGCGGTAAACAGTCTATTAACAGACAGTTTGAGAGGTAAACAGTCTATTAACAGACAGTTTGAGAGGTAAACAGTCTATAAACAGACAGTTTGAGTAGTAAACAGTCTATTAACAGACAGTTTGAGAGGTAAACAGTCTATTAACAGAAGGTTTGAGAGGTAAACAGTCTATTAACAGACAGTTTGAGCGGTAAACAGTCTATTAACAGACAGTTTGAGAGGTAAACAGTCTTAACAGACAGTTTGAGCGGTAAACAGTCTATTAACAGACAGTTTGAGTGGTAAACAGTCTATAAACAGACAGTTTGAGTAGTAAACAGTCTATTAACAGACAGTTTGAGAGGTAAACAGTCTATAAACAGACAGTTTGAGTAGTAAACAGTCTATTAACAGACAGTTTGAGCGGTAAACAGTCTATTAACAGACAGTTTGAGCGGTAAACAGTCTATTAACAGACAGTTTGAGCGGTAAATAGTCTATAAACAGACAGTTTGAGTAGTAAACAGTCTATAAACAGACAGTTTGAGTAGTAAACAGTCTATAAACAGACAGTTTGAGCGGTAAACAGTCTATTAACAGACTGTGTCAACAGTCTCAGCACACTGACCCAGATGTCTTTAGTCTATATAGTTCAGACACAAGTGCAAAACATCATATTAATCCCCCACCTACCCACACACATGCACACACACACGCCTACCTGTTCACCTATTCACACACAGTCTGATAAAAGATGAGTGCACACACACCTTGAAGACGTCACAGTGGTTTTCCACCATAAACAGCACCAGCAGGTCAACCTTCCCCTTGGCCAGTCTCATGCTGTAGACGATGGCACTAGAGAAAGATCTCTTCACCGCCATCCTGTTCTCTACCTGGAAAACAAGACAACGTTCACATCTACGTACATACAGAATATAGAGAGTGGCTGCTAGATATGATCCTTGACCTCTTGGAGTAGTTTGGAAGACACAAACAGTCAGGGAGAGCTATAGCAGTATACACACACACACACACACACACACACACACACACACACACACACACACACACACACACACACACACACACACCTCCCCTCACCTCTTTGTGCAGTTTGACCTCCTGCGGTTTGGCAGCGACGGCCATGAATCGCAGCAGTCTGCGTAGCTCCTCTTTACTGCGAGAGTCCTGTAGTTTCAGACACAGCTGTAGGGCCTCCAGAGCCTGCTCCCTCTTCCCATTCACTATGGACACACAGAGAGGACAGGATAGCTGTTACCGTCCCTGACAGGCTGAACCCCCCCTCTCTGTCCCCAGTCATGACGTTTGTGCTTTCACGTACTGGTTTAATCAGCTGAATGAATCCCTTGAATAATACTTGTTATTAAAAAGTCTAAACCCATTTCGACAGGGGAAATGCCCTAGAGCACATAGACCATGTATATGGCTGTCTTACCCAGTAGTTCAGAGATGCTGGAGTGGATGTCGAAGACGTGGTTGCTGAGTAGTGGAGGGTGCTGTGTCTCTCCGTAGTGCTGGACCAGGATCCCATACACCAGTCTCTTACACTGGCCCTGGTCCTCACCGCAGCGGGGCAGACCCCTGCTCACCTCAACCACCAAGTCATCTGGCAGGAACTCCAGACAGTCCACCGCCGCCGACAACCACTCATCAGCCCTGAGAGAGGGAGGGAGGAGATTATAAGTGATGAAGTAAATGAAACTAATCTAAAGAGGAGAGAGAAGAAGAGAGAGAGAGATCAGAGAGAGATAGAGAGAGAGAAGAAGAGAGAGATCAGAGAAAGATAGAGAGAGAGAAGAGAGAGATAGAGAGATCAGAGAGAGATAGAGAGAGAGAAGAAGAGAGAGATCAGAGAGAGATAGAGAGAGAAGAAGAGAGAGATCAGAGAGAGAAAGATCAGAGAGAAAGACAGAAAGAGAGCTAGATCAGAGCGATAGAGAAAGAGAAGAAGAGAGAGATCAGAGAGAGAAAGATCAGAGAGAAAGACAGAAAGAGAGCTAGATCAGAGCGATAGAGAAAGAGAAGAGGAGAGAGATCAGAGAGAGAAAGATCAGAGAGAAAGACAGAAAGAGAGCTAGATCAGAGCGATAGAGAAAGAGAAGAGGAGAGAGATCAGAGAGAGAGAAGAAGAGAGAGATAGAGAGATCAGAGAGAGATAGAGAGAGAGAAGAAGAGAGAGATCAGAGAGAGATAGAGAGAGAAGAAGAGAGAGATCAGAGAGAGAAAGATCAGAGAGAAAGACAGAAAGAGAGCTAGATCAGAGCGATAGAGAGAGAAGAGGAGAGAGATCAGAGAGAGAAAGATCAGAGAGAGAAGAAGAGAGAGATCAGAGAGAGATAGATCAGAGAGAAAGACAGAAAGAGAGCTAGATCAGAGCGATAGAGAAAGAGAAGAGGAGAGAGATCAGAGAGAGAGAAGAAGAGAGAGATAGAGAGATCAGAGAGAGATAGAGAGAGAGATCAGAGAGAGATAGAGAGAGAAGAAGAGAGAGATCAGAGAGAGAAAGATCAGAGAGAAAGACAGAAAGAGAGCTAGATCAGAGCGATAGAGAAAGAGAAGAGGAGAGAGATCAGAGAGAAAGACAGAAAGAGAGCTAGATCAGAGCGATAGAGAAAGAGAAGAGGAGAGAGATCAGAGAGAGAAAGATCAGAGAGAAAGACAGAAAGAGAGCTAGATCAGAGCGATAGAGAAAGAGAAGAGGAGAGAGATCAGAGAGAAAGACAGAAAGAGAGCTAGATCAGAGCGATAGAGAAAGAGAAGAGGAGAGAGATCAGAGAGAGAAAGATCAGAGAGAAAGACAGAAAGAGAGCTAGATCAGAGCGATAGAGAAAGAGAAGAAGAGAGAGATCAGAGAGAGATAGTGAGAGAAAGACAGAAAGAGAGCTAGATCAGAGCGATAGAGAAAGAGAAGAGGAGAGATCAGAGAGAAAGACAGAAAGAGAGCTAGATCAGAGCGATAGAGAAAGAGAAGAGGAGAGAGATCAGAGAGAAAGACAGAAAGAGAGCTAGATCAGAGCGATAGAGAAAGAGAAGAGGAGAGAGATCAGAGAGAAAGACAGAAAGAGAGCTAGATCAGAGCGATAGAGAAAGAGAAGAGGAGAAAGATCAGAGAGAAAGACAGAAAGAGAGCTAGATCAGAGCGATAGAGAAAGAGAAGAGGAGAAAGATCAGAGAGAAAGACAGAAAGAGAGCTAGATCAGAGCGATAGAGAAAGAGAAGAGGAGAGAGATCAGAGAGAAAGACAGAAAGAGAGCTAGATCAGAGCGATAGAGAAAGAGAAGAGGAGAGAGATCAGAGCGATAGAGAAAGAGAGCTAGATCAGAGCGATAGAGAAAGAGAAGAGGAGAGAGATCAGAGAGAAAGACAGAAAGAGAGCTAGATCAGAGCGATAGAGAAAGAGAAGAGGAGAGAGATCAGAGAGAAAGACAGAAAGAGTGCTAGATCAGAGCGATAGAGAAAGAGAAGAGGAGAGGGTATTTGGCTTATGTTTATTATCTATTTCACTTGCTTTGGCAATGTAAACATAAGTTTCCCATGTCAATAAAGAGAGAGAGGGGAAAGGAGATAGAAAGATCAGAGAGAGACAGACAGGTTCAATCAAGCTGCTCTTGACTGTCAGACAACCACAGCCCAGTGACTGCATTCAGTTGGCCATCTGTCCCTGAGTGCCCGAGAGCCCTGGGGGCAGCATCAACACAGAGAGAGGCCCTCACTGACACGCACACAAACACCAGCTCCATTACATAACACTGTCCTGCTGTGACAGAGGCTACGCTAGGCATCTGGCTGTAACATGTTGAAAGGCTGGACATACAATACACACGCCAACCAAAGCTTAACAAGTCTACCGGCCATACATTTCTGCCAGTCAGATAAATATGTAGACTATGATTCACAGGGAGGAGGAGAGAATGGAGATGTCACTTTATTAGAGACAGGCCTTCTGTGATCAAAATCATCTGCTTTATGTATAACATGAAAGTTATTGAATGTGCTCAGCCAGATTTAACTGTAGCTAGTCAGTCAATTAGCCTTATGCCTGTGAATGTCCTTTCACTGTCCTTACCCATGTCTGGAACAAACCATTACATGGAAGAGGGTGGGGGGATGAGGAAGGAAAGAGAGATGGAGAGAAGTACTAGAAATAGGACTAGTAGTAGTAGTAGTAATATTAGTAGTAGTAGTAGTAGTAGTAGTAATAGTAGTAGGACTAATATTAGTAGTAGTAGTAGTAGTAGTAGGACTAGTAGTAGTAGTAGTAGTAGGACTAATATTAGTAGTAGTAGTAGTAGGACTAGTAGTAGTAGTAGGACTAGTAGTAGTAGTAGGATGAGTAGTAGTAGGACTAGTAGTAGTAGTAGTAGTAGTAGGATGAGTAGTAGTAGTAGGACTAGTAGTATTAGTAGGACTAGTAGTAGTAGTAGTAGGACTAGTAGGACTAGTAGTAGTAGTAGGACTAGTAGTAGGATTAGTAGTAGTAGTAGGACTAGTAGTAGGATTAGTAGTAGTAGTAGGACTAGTAGTAGTAGTAGGACTAGTAGTAGGACTAGTAGTAGTAGGAGACGTACTGTGCTTCGCTGAAGGCCTTCAGGACCTCTCTGTCCAGGTAGCTGGATGTGTAGAGCAGGTCTGGGTCACTGTCCATGCTGTGTAGAGGGGGCCTGGGCCGCTCCTCTCCCTCCAACAGACTCTCCAGAAGGGGGAGCTCTATCAGCTGTAGCAGCCTGAACACCGTCTGCTGGCGCCACACCTCACCCACCACTGAGGAAAACAGGAAGACAAGTCACTATAACGGACACTTTACCACACATACACACTACCAAAGTAACAAACACACACTGATAATCATTCAGGGACACATTTCTATGGACACTTACACTCCTGTGAGAGGCCGAGGTTGATCATCTGTGGGGTGATGGTTGAGGTGATGTTGAGGTTCCCCAACACGTCCTCTAGTGATTTGTCTGTTTTGACCGGAGAGTGGTTGTTGGAGTACTGGTCCTCTTTACTGAGGACAACCATATTGAGAGAAATCAGTGGACATGATGGGGGCCAATCACAGACCTGTTATTACTGGAACTCAAAGCAACAATTAGAACATGTTCAATCACAGGTGACCAGAATATGTCTACTTAGTGAAAGATGATTTGATGAAATAGGTGGGAAAACACATTTAGCAAAACAAATACTCTCGACCAATGTCCTTCCACGCTCCTCTTTGGCTTCTGATACAATCAGTACATTTTACATTTTAAACGCTGTACTTGGTGCAAATCTTACTTTGCCTCAAGAGTGAGCTTGGTGTGTTTTTATATAAAACTCATTGGGAGCACAGTTCACCTAAACGTGTGGCTCTGACTTTTTATCTATCTATCTCACTCTACTCTACTCTATCTCACTCAACTCTACTCTACTCTACTCTACTCTACTCTACTCTACTCTACTCTACTCTACTCTACTCTACTCTACTCTACTCTACTCTACTCTACTCTACTCTACTCTACTCTACTCTACTCTACTCTACTCTACTCTACTCTACTCTACTCTACTCTACTCTACTCTACTCTACTCTACTCTACTCTACTCTAATTCAAGGGCTTTATTGACATGGGAAACATATGTTAACATTGCCAAAGCAAGTGAAGTAGATAATATACAAAAGTGAAATAAACAATAGAAATGAAGAGTAAACATTACAGTTCCAAATGAATAAAGACATTATAAATGTCATATTATATATATATATACAGTGTTGTAATGATGCACAAATGGTTAAGGTACAAAAGGGAAAATAAATAAGCATAAATATGGGTTGTATTTACAATGGTGTTTGTTCTTCACTGGTTGACCTTTTCTTATGGCAACAGGTCACAAATATTGCTGCTGTGATGACACACTGTGGTATTTCACCCAGTAGATATGGGAGTTTATCAAAATCAGGTTCGTTTTCAATTTCTTTGTGGATCTATGTAATCTGAAGGAAATATGTGTCTCTAATATGGTCATACGTTCGGCAGGAGAAGTGCTGCTCAGTTTCCACCTAATGTTGTGGGCAGTGTGCACATAGCCTGTCTTCCCTTGAGAGCCATGTCTGCCTTCGGCTGCCTTTCGCAATAGCAAGGCTTTGCTCACCGAGTCTGTACATAGTCAAAGCTTTCCTTAAGTTTGGGTCAGTCACAGTGGCCAATTATTCTGCCGCTGTGTACTCTCTGTTTAGGGCCAAATAGCATTCTAGTTCTCTGTTTTTTGTTAATTATTTTCAATGTGTCAAGTAATTCTCTTTTTGTTTTCTCATGATTTGGTTGGGTCTAATTGTGCTGCTGCTGTCCTGGGGCTCTGTAGGGTGTGTTTGTGTTTGTGAACAGAGCCCCAGGACCAGCTTTCTTAGGGGACTCTTCTCCAGGTTCATCTCTCTGTAGGTGATGGCTTTGTTTTGGAAGGTTTGGGAATCACTTCCTTTTAGGTGGTTGTAGAATTGAACAGCTCTTTTCTGGATATTGACCATTAGCGGGTATCGGCCTAATTCTGCTCTGCATGCATTATTTGGTGTTTTACGTTGTACACTGACGATATTTTTGCAGAATTCTGCATGCAGTCTCAATTTCGTGTTTGTCCCATTCTATAAATTATTGGTTGGTGAGCGACCTCACAACCATAAAGGGCAATGGGTTCTATAACTGATTCAAGTATTTTTAGCCAGATCCTAAATTGGTATGTCCAACTTTATGTTCCTTTTGATGGCATAGAATGCCCTTCTTGCCTTGTCTCTCAGACCGTTCACAGCTTTGTGGAAGTTACCTGTGGCGCTGATGTTTAGACCAAGGTATGTATAGTTTATTGTGTGCTCCAGGGCAACGGTGTCTAGATGGAATTTGTATTTGTGGTCCTGGCGACTGGACCTTTTTTAAATTTAAATGTTACCATTATTTTGGTCTTACTGAGATTTACTGTCAGGGCCCAGGTCTGACAGAATCTGTGCAGAATATCTAGGTGCTGCTGTAGGCCCTCCTTGGTTGGTGACAGAAGCACCAGATCATCAGCAAACAGTAGACATTTGACTTCATATTCTAGTAGGGTGAGGCCGGGTGCTGCAGACTTTTCTAGTGCCCTCATCAATTCGTTGATATATATGCTGAAGAGGGTGGGGCTTAAGCTGCATCCCTGTCTCACCCCACGGCCCTGTGGGAATAAATGTGTGTTTTTTGCCAATTTTAACCGCACACTTGTTGTTTGTGTTCATGGATTTTATAATGTCGTATGTTTTTCCCCCAATTTTCCATCAGTTTGTATAGCAGACCCTCTGAGTCGACCCTCAGACCCTCTGAGTCGACCCTCAGACCCTCTGAGTCGACCCTCAGACCCTCAGGCCAAATTGAGTCAAAGGCTGTTTTGAAATCAACAAAGCATGAGAAGACTTTGCCTTTGTTTTGGTTTGTTTGTTTATCAATTAAGATGGGGGGGGGGTGAATACGTGGTCTTTCGTACGATAATTTGGTAAAAAGCCAATTTGACATTTGCTCAGTACATTGTTTTCTCTGAGTAAATGTACAAGTCTGTTGTTTATAATGCAGAGGATTTTCCCAAGGTTGCTGTTGGAGCATATCCCACGGGAGTTATTGGGGTCAAATTTGTCTCCACTTTTGTGGATTGTGGTGATCAGTCCTTGGTTCCAAATTTTGGGGAAGATGCCAGAGCTGAAGATGATGTTAAAGAGTTTAAATATAGCCAATTGGGATTTGTTGTCTGTATATTTTATAATTTAATTGAGAATACCATCAACCCCACAGGCCTGTTTGGGTTGGATGGTTTAGATTTTGTCCTGTAGTACATTCAAGGTAATTAGAGAATCCAGGTGGTTCTGGTAGTCTTTAATAGTTGATTCTAAGATTTGTATTTGATTATGTATATGTTTTTGCTCTTTGTTAGAGAGCCAACAAGATTGGAGAAGTGGTTAACCATACATCTCCATTTTGGATAGATGGTTTTCTATTTGAGATTTTTAGATTTGAAAAGCTGAGGTCAAATATATTGTGAAGATTTTCTACTGCTAAGTTTACACCTTCACTATTGCAGTGGAACGTTTTGTCCAGGGAGTTGTCCAAAAGGGATTACATTTGTTGTTATCTAATTGTTTTTTGGTAGGTTTCCAAACTACATTCCTTCCATCTATAGCATTCCTTAATATTACTCAGTTCCTTTGGCTTTGATGCCTCATGATTGACTATTGCTCTGTTCAAGTAGACTGTGATTTTGCTGTGGTCTGATAGGGGTGTGAACGCTCTGAGAGACTCTAGGTTGAGGTCAGTGATAAAGTAGTCTACAATACTACTGCCAAGAGATAAGCTATAGGTGTACCTACCATAGGAGTCCCCTCTCTCTAGTCTCTCTCTCGCTCTCTCTCTCTCTCGCTCTCTCTCTCTCTACACACGCACGCACACACACACACACACACACACACACACACACACACACACACACACACACACACGGTCTGCTCGCTCTCTCTCCACTCTTTCATCTCAGTGAAACAGATTGGAGGCAGCATGTTTTCATGGGTACAGTCCTGAGCTGTCACTCAGGACCACTTCATATGGTTAAGGGGAGACCAGAGAGCCACCATGGCCGATGGCCATATCATATGATCATCACACCACTTCAGTTCCCCTTTTGGTCTCAGTGCAGATTTCCGTCCTCTACACTCTAGTTTCCTTTAGTAATTCTTTAGAAAAAAATCTAAGTTTCATGTAGAATAGCTACTTAATGTTCTACACTCTTAAAGACAGAAGAGAGACACATAGCATCCACAACACAGATTGAAAGCATTGACATCAACTCTTTATGTCTGGACCTCCCAGAATAATGACCAACGGTGCCAAATCTGCAGGCTCTGTGACAAGTTCTCTAAACCCATAATCACTTACAGAGCTCTGAGTCAAACCATACAGTCCCTGTCTCACTGCCTAACAAGGAGCTCTCTAACCGAGTGTCTAACTGTGTGTTTGGGTAGAGAGAAAAAATACCCGTTCTTTAATACAGAGCCAAAAATCGTAAGAATCATGCAAATTAGGTGTACTGGGACATTATCACAATCATCAGCAAGGAGAGCCTTGATTGGACAACTGAGAAGCACCAATCAGTGAGAGCAAGCACAAGGTCACAGAGGTCATTGGTGAGTTTTGGGATGAAAGCCCTCATAAAAGGAATCCATTGTTAATCCGCTATTTGGGAAGGATTACGAAACATATCAATTCATGAACAAAGCTTTAAACTCAGCCGACCGTACCGTTTGAGAGGTGGGCTGTAGCTGTTCCGGTGTTTGCTCGGCGAGTCGTATCCACTCTCGATGGTGATGGTGCTCGTCGAGTGCGAGCTGGTCATGGTAGTGGGACTAGACGGAAGCGGAAGCAACCGGTACAGACTACAGCTACTGTCCTCGAAGGTGGCACGCCTCTTCTCCTTATTCCCAAATACGTTGGTGCCCACCGCCTCGAACACCCGCGAATCCATCAGGGCCTGGCAGAGGCGTACGGCCTTGGAGCGAGGCACCTCGGCATCGCCGCAGAACCGTGACTGGATGACATGGGCCAGCACCACGTCCACAGCCTCTGACCCCAGGAAACAGTCATGGTAGGTCTTGAGCTTATGACGGTGGCGCTTGACCTGGATGCGCTGCTGGAGGTTGGCGATGATGCTGCTCCAGATGAAGGTGGCCCGGAACGGCTTACCGGCCATGCCCTGCTCTCCTGGGAGAGGGAATAGGAGGAGGGGGTGTGAGAGAGCATGAAACTCAGTAAATTCAGCACAGATCAGTGTTCTAAAGTCCACTCTTTATATCTGAGTAGTAGAATTTACAGAGCTCTTCCAACAGCTCAACATCTCCTTTACAGAGCTCTTCCAACAGTTCAACATCTCCTTTACAGAGCTCTCCCAACAGTTCATCATCTCCTTTACAGAGCTCTTCCAACAGTTCAACATCTCCTTTACAGAGCTCTCCCAACAGTTCAACATCTCCTTTACAGAGCTCTTCCAACAGTTCAACATTTCCTTTACAGAGCTCTTCCAACAGTTCAACATCTCCATTACAGAGCTCTTCCAACAGTTCAACATCTCCTTTACAGAGCTCTCCCAACAGTTCATCATCTCCTTTACAGAGCTCTTCCAACAGTTCAACATCTCTTTTACAGAGCTCTTCCAACAGTTCAACATCTCCTTTACAGAGCTCTTCCAACAGTTCAACATCTCCTTTACAGAGCTCTTCCAACAGTTCAACATCTCCTTTACATAGCTCTTCCAACAGTTCAACATCTCCTTTACAGAGCTCTTCAACAGTTCAACATCTCCTTTACAGAGCTCTCCCAAACGCTCAACATCTCCTTTACAGAGCTCTTCAACAGTTCAACATCTCCTTTACAGAGCTCTTCAACAGCTCAACATCTCCTTTACAGAGATCTTCAACAGTTCATCATCTCCTTTACAGAGCTCTTCAACAGTTCATCATCTCCTTTACAGAGCTCTTCCAACAGTTCAACATCTCCTTTACAGAGCTCTTCCAACATCTCCTTTACAGAGCTCTCCCAACAGTTCATCATCTCCTTTACAGAGCTCTTCGACAGTTCATCATCTCCTTTACAGAGCTCTTCAACAGTTCATCATCTCCTTTACAGAGCTCTCCCAACAGTTCAACATCTCCTTTACAGAGCTCTTCCAACAGTTCAACATCTCCTTTACAGAGCTCTCCCAACAGTTCAACATCTCCTTTACAGAGCTCTTCCAACAGTTCAACATCTCCTTTACAGAGCTCTTCCAACAGTTCAACATCTCCAAAGAACCTTCTAGGCCAAGAACAATAGCCCACTCACCAGCCTTGACATTACACTACACACACACACACACACACACACACACACACACGCCTTGTAATGGCACCATTGGGACTAATGTCCCTCCCCAACCGATCCCCTATAACATACAGACACTCTTCTAACACACACACACACAAACAGATGTACACACCGCACCCATCCCTCTTCATCCAACTCTGATACAATGATGAGATTGTCAGCCGCATCTCCAGGGCTATCTCAACCACAATGATGAGATTGTCAGCTCCAGGCTGATCCATCCCAGCATGCTCTTTCCTATCCAGCCACATCAACAGGATGGGCCATATCCCACATCACACACACACACACACTGAACGTCATCAGATCGCACCAATGAGGCTAATCATTTCAAACTCATCAAAAACCTTCTGTAATCTTCACATGCAGATATAATTACAGTCAGACACACAGCAACCCACACTTTTACCTCAATACGCTGTGCATCAATGCATGGCTCTACTTCAACCGCTGCACCATAAATGGCTTATTTATCTGAAGTCACGAACCACATTGACCAAGAGAAGAGAGGGGAGGGGGAGAAGGGAGGGGGAGAGGAGAGGGCGAGAGGGGGAGGGGGAGAGGGCGAGAGGGGAGGTGGGGGAGAGGGGAGGGTGAGAGAGGAGGGGAGGGAGAGGGGGGAGGGGGGAGGGGGAGAGGGGAGAGATGTTGAGGGAAAGGGGCTGGTGAAGTCCTCGTTGAGATGTTGAGGGGAAGGGACTGGTGAAGTTCTCGTTGAGATGAACAGGAGGCACAGCTTGCCTACCCCACTGCTGTCATTGGTTTTTCTGGGGGTTGTGGAAGGGAAAGGGTGTGTGTGTGTGGGGGGGGGGGGGGGGGGGGGGTTGTGTTATTTTTTGTAGGTCTGTGAGAAGCTTTTATTCCTCCCCCAGCGGGAACCATTTAAAGACTGGTAAGCAAATGTTAGTGCAGTGTTCAGGAAGGAGCTGAGAATATAACACTGGGGACTGAACCTCTTCAATCACTTCCTCACAGCACCACTACAGACTCATATGACATCACAACCTGATAAAGACCATTATGACCCCAAAACACACCGTGCCAGACGGCACCAGACGGAGTAGGATAAAGTTGCTCCTAAGATGATCTACCATCAGTTTTACATTTTCACCCTTAATGGTTAAGGTTATGATTTGAGGATGGTAATCTGATTCTAGATCTGTGTCAAAGGGCACCTCCCACCTGGAGCGTAGGTAGCAGGCAGTGAGCAGACATTCACTTTCCCTTCATTGACGTAACAAAACAGGTCCATAAGGAAGAAGGTGTGTGCTGGATGTCTCCTATCTCCATGAACCACATGTTAATGTGTCCCATTAATGTCAAACACAGTTTCCCTCTTCGGACGGCACTCCGACAACACAACACTGTACCGCTTGGAAGGTTTTGCATATTACTGATCTAACCAATGAACTATGATGTAACAGGCACCGTACAGTCACTACAGCTGTTTGACAGACAGCTGATAGCCTGAATAACAGCACAACTCTGGACAAAATAACAATAAAAAGATCTTAGCCTGACATGACCATCACGGCATGGTAGATAACCTGACATGACCATCACGGCATGGTAGATAACCTGACATGACCATCACGGCATGGTAGATAACCTGACATGACCATCACGGCATGGTAGATAACCTGACCATCACGGCATGGTAGATAACCTGACATGACCATCACGGCATGGTAGATAACCTGACATGACCATCACGGCATGGTAGATAACCTGACATGACCATCACGGCATGGTAGATAACCTGACCGTCACAGCATGGTAGATAACCTGACATGACCATCACGGCATGGTAGATAACCTGACATGACCATCACGGCATGGTAGATAACCTGACCTGACCATCACGGCATGGTAGATAACCTTACATGACCATCACGGCATGGTAGATAACCTGACATGACTATCACGGCATGGTAGATAACCTGACATGACCATCACGGCATGGTAGATAACCTGACATGACCATCACGGCATGGTAGATAACCTGACATGACCATCACGGCATGGTAGATAACCTGACATGACCATCACGGCATGGTAGATGACATGACCATCACGGCATGGTAGATAACCTGACATGACCATCACGGCATGGTAGATAACCTGACATGACCATCACAGCATGGTAGATAGCCTGACATGACCATCGCGGCATGGTAGATAACCTGACATGACCATCGCGGCATGGTAGATAACCTGACATGACCATCACGGCATGGTAGATAACCTGACATGACCATCACGGCATGGTAGATAACCTGACATGACCATCACGGCATGGTAGATAACCTGACATGACCATCACAGCATGGTAGATAGCCTGACATGACCATCACAGCATGGTAGATAGCCTGACATGACCATCACAACATGGTTGATAGCTGCTTAAATGACTAAAATGATGAAGTGAAAAACAAAGAACCTACAGGCTGACATTGATGACAATGTAATAGCAGCCCAATGTAGGCCTGGAAAAAGACATGAGGGTGAAATACAATTACACAGGATTACAAGACATTCATTGGTTTAACACCCAGAAAACCCCATTACTGGATAAATTACTGTAAACTGCATTAGAGTGGAATCCTTCATTTGGGGGTTAAGAAAGCGGTATTAGAGGGCGACCATCTGGAAAAACCGTCTGGGGATCCTGGTACAGTAATCCGGATCTGCTCAACGTCAGCATCACTCGAGTTGAGGAGTTCACGGGGTCGATGTGCGGATGAAAACAATCCTGGGAATCGGAATGGTCTGTCACCTCGGTTTGCCCGCCCCAACTGAGATTGGAGCCAGTTTGCATAGCTGTCGCCAAACATCCCTCTTCCCCTCCCTCCCCCAGTCCCCAGCTCTCCTTCTCTCCTCTCGCGGGCGCGTTGCATCAAGGGGGAATTCGCTCTATTCGGTCAAGGGCAACAGAGAGCGGTGTGTTTGCA
Source organism: Oncorhynchus kisutch (assembly GCF_002021735.2). NCBI lineage: Eukaryota > Metazoa > Chordata > Actinopteri > Salmoniformes > Salmonidae > Oncorhynchus > Oncorhynchus kisutch. The sequence goes on from NW_022263094.1 coordinate 70,746, forward strand.
CACCATGCAGGTAAATAATCCCAATGGGAACAGTATCACCGCATACTTGCTCCCAAATGGAACGCGTTGATTTGTGGACTGATAGGGGAGACTATCTGCTGTAGCCGGAAGTGTACCTATTGGAAATAATTAGGCTCAGGTAGAAGACCTTGGAGTTTTACATGATTCTTTTCACGATTTTACTTTTTTTTTATAACCTATTAAGAAGAATATTTCGAAGAATGACAAAAAGCAACAGGCATCAGACAGAAAGTAAACTAGGCTTGGTTCTGTGACGTTCATTCCTCTACGCGCTCAGACTAGTCACAATTGATAGAGCCCGAAGGAAACTACTAACGTACATCTAAAACCCATGCAGTTTGAATTTGAGTCTAAATACCTCTCACTGCAGATTATGCCTATAGCCTACAAGAGCTGAGAAACTGCACTGCCATAAATCATTGGAATCAGAAATACTGTTGTTCTTCCGAAGAAAAAAGACTCTGAAAGTAGCCTAATAATGTATATAGCTATGGTAATGAATTCATTATTTGAAAATATGAACTGTTAATTGTTACATTAGGAAACAATATATACAATGTTGAGCAATTACAGGCTATATAGTTTAGGTGACTGGGATGTGACCCATCTAGGTTACACCTAAAAACGGAGCCATAGGCTTATAGAATACATTTCAACTATAAATCATTTGGATCTATTCAGCTCCATGGCCTAAACAGTTATGTATTGACACAAACTATAGCAAAATCAAAGCACTTTCTCTAACATTTTCTGATAGGCTTACTGGAAAACGAAACAAAAGCTGTGACATGATTTCGTAATAAATAAAAAAACATTTCAGAGTTATCATAAAGGATGAAATATTTTATTAGGCCTACCTCGTGGTTTGTGCAGCATGAAAACAGTTCCCGGAGCGCTAAACGGCTACCTCTCGTTTCCACGGTATCATTTGGCTCCTACTACTAACGTCTGGCCTCTTGCTTCTCCGAAGTCCCTTCTCGCACCACAGTGACGTAACTGCAAAGTCGACCCGAAACCGCCTCGCTCGCTATACGTTATTCAGGACGATTACAACGTTAAATAACGCCTCCACCTCCAACCTCATTTACATGATAAGTATTTCGCTTTTTTAGACATTTAGAATATGAAAAGACCGAGAATATGTTTTACATATCCCCCTTAATGTTACATTTTCCCCTTAATCTCTCTGTCTCCCCCTCTTGGTCTCTCTCACACTTTCGCGCACACACACACCATTCATTTTATAGGTTTCGAATTCTTTAACAGAGACCAAAGGTTTATACACTTCAGCTGTTTGTTTACATGTTCTGAATTGACATTTTACATTTAGCTTGTCACATGTAAATTACAGGGACATGTTTGATCAGCAGTTAACCAGGCAATAAACTATTGTTAGGCTACCTCCTAAAGAATTCCCATCAGCATGACTCAGATCTGAAAACTCTCTAAAGGTATTTCCTAGAACAGAGAAATCACAGCTATAGCTAGCTTCAGTCACATTCAACCAGTGAACCACATTCACTCCTCGTGGATATTCTTTGGTTATGACACCATAAAGGCAAACCATTCAAATGGCAAAAGACAGAGGCAAAATCTGTGCAGAGGTTGTCTACAGTCTCCAGGCTCTGTGGTGCTCCCTCTCCCAGCCTCACCTTGTTAAACATACAGTAGAAAACCGCTGATAGCAGGGCAGCTGATAGAAAGAAACCACTATTTTTCTTTGACAGCGCGTAGGGAGGAGAGCAGAGGCATGTGAAACAGTTGGATGTCAACCTGCTCTGTGTGTTTTATAAGGCCACTTACCTCTACTGAGTGGAGAGAGAGAGACAGAAAGAGAGAAATACACACAGAGAGAGAGAGAGAGACACAGACAGACAGAGAAAGAATTGAATTGAAAGAGAGAGCAGGAGGGTGACAGTGGGAGCATAGTTACTGAGGAGGGGAGACAGACAGACAGACAGACAGACAGACAGACAGACAGACAGACAGACAGACAGACAGACAGACAGACAGACAGACAGACAGACAGACAGACAGACAGACAGACAGACAGACAGACAGACAGACAGACAGACAGACAGACAGACAGACAGACAGACAGACAGACAGACAGACAGACAGACAGACAGACAGACAGACAGACAGACAGACAGACAGACAGACAGACAGACAGACAGACAGACAGACAGACAGACAGACAGACAGACAGACAGACAGACAGACAGACAGACAGACAGACAGACAGACAGACAGACAGACAGACAGACAGACAGACAGACAGACAGACAGACAGACAGACAGACAGACAGACAGACAGACAGACAGACAGACAGACAGACAGAAGACAGACAGACAGACAGACAGACAGACAGACAGACAGACAGACAGACAGACAGACAGACAGACAGACAGACAGACAGACAGACAGACAGACAGACAGACAGACAGACAGACAGACAGACAGACAGACAGACAGACAGACAGACAGACAGACAGACAGACAGACAGACAGACAGACAGACAGACAGACAGACAGACAGACAGACAGACAGACAGACAGACAGACAGACAGACAGACAGACAGACAGACAGACAGACAGACAGACAGACAGACAGACAGACAGACAGACAGACAGACAGACAGACAGACAGACAGACAGACAGACAGACAGACAGACAGACAAGACAGACAGACAGACAGACAGACAGACAGACAGACAATTGAATTGAAATAGAGAGCAGGAGGGTGACAGTGGGAGGATAGGAGGGGAGACAGAGAGAAAGGGGTTGAAGAAAAGGAACAAAGGAAAAGACCGGAGTCTTTTTTAAATTTATTCTTATTTAACCAGGAAAGTCCGTTAAGAACACGTTTTTATTTACAATGGGGAACAGTGGGTTAACTGCCTTGTTCAGGGGCAGAACAACAGATGTTTACCTTGTCAGCTGTGGAATTCGATCCAGCAACCTTTGGGTTACTGGCCCAACGCTCTAACCACTAGGCTACATGCCCCCCCAGGTCCTAAGTTACTATGACGTCAGTAACAGATGACAGTCTCTACAGCCCACTTCATGTCCCTCCTTCTCCCTACAACCCTTCTATAAGCTCCTGCAGCCATGTCATGTTCACCTTTATGCTGTTGACATCAACAGTTACTAACATGTGGGGTAGGTGCCAGGGCTGAGGGGTCACCCAAAGTAACACGTTACTGAGACAGAAGCAGCAGTCTCATGCATAAAACAGCACACACACACACAGTGAGAGAGAGACTACTTGCACATCGTTACGACACTGTATATAGACATAATGACATTTGAAATGTCTTTATTCTTTTGGAACTTCTGTGAGTGTAACGTTTACTGTTAATTTCACTTTTGTTTATTATCTACTTCATTTGCTTTGGCAATGTTAACATATATGTCCCATGCCAAGAAAGCCCTTGAATTTAATTGAATTGAGAGTGAGAGGGAGAGGGAGGAGGGGCCGAGGACACAGATCTGAAACTTAACACCTGTGCACAGACACCCTCAGGTGGCAAAGCCTCCATAATGATGTGGCTAAACACAGCCCTTATGTTGTCTACAGTTTAGTAAACATTCATTGTGGTCTGAATCTCATGATTGTTTGGCAAATTGTCAGAGGCCACACAGACTCACTCACGCACATGCAGGAAGGCAGGCACGCACACACCCACCCACGCAGAACACACACACACAAACAACCACACACACTTCATCCAGTCTGAAAGGTATAGATCCAGTCTGAAGGGGATAGATCCATTCTGGAGGGGATAGATCCTATCTGAAGAGGATAGATCCAGTCTGAAAGGTATAAATCCAGTCTGAAGGGGATAGATCCTGTCTGAAGGGGATAGATCCAGCCTGAAGAGGATAGATCCAGTCTAAAGCGTATAGATCCAGTCTAAAGCGTATAGATCCAGTCTGAAAGGTATAGATCCAGTCTGAAGCGTATAGATCCAGTCTGAAAGGTATAGATCCAGTCTGAAGGAAATAGATCCTGTCTTAAGAGGATAGATTCAGTCTAAAGCGTATAGATCCAGTCTAAAGGGCATAGATCTTGTCTGAAGGGGATAGATCCTGTCTGAAGGGGATAGATCCTGTCTGAAGAGGATAGATCCATTCTGAAGGGGATAGATCCTGTCTGAAGAGGATAGATCCAGTCTAAAGAGTCTAAAGGGCATAGATCTTGTCTGAAGGGGATAGATCCTGTCTGAAGGGGATAGATCTAGTCTGAAGGGGTTAGATCCTGTTTGAAGCGTATAGATCCAGTCTGAAGCGTATAGATCCAGTCTGAAGGGCATAGATCTTGTCTGAAGGGGATAGATCCTGTCTGAAGGGGATAGATCCTGTCTGAAGGGGATAGATCCTGTCTGAAGGGGATAGATCCTGTCTGAAGGGGATAGCTAGTCTGAAGGGGATAGATCCTGTCTGAAGGGGTTAGATCCACAGACTGAGATCCTCACTGGAGAAGCCCCCATTTCTATAGAAATATTATCCATTGTCATGGAAATGATAATGCATTAAGGTGATACATTGAACTCAAGGCGTACAGTCTGTCATGAGTACTGAGAGGAAGACTGAACATTACAGGTCATCTCTCAAAGACACAATGCTGGAGAAGAATAAAGAAGGCAACTGTGCCGGTGGAAACCGGTCTGACAGAGGATGGTTACATTCTCCAACATTATGTGTGTGTGTGTGTGTGTAAGAGAGAGAGATAGACAGAAAGTATGTGTGTGGGGTGTGCATTTGCTTGAGTCTCCTCCCTGTCCCTGTCACCTAATTTCCTAGATGATTATAGATAAAGAAAAATATTTTTAAAACGTTCTAGAGAAGAGAGAAAGAGATAAGATACATTCAGAGACACATCTTTAGACATTCTACAGAAGCACACATTCTGGGAGGTCACATTCAGAGGAAACAGTTCCCAGAGCAGTAACTGTTAACCCCTATCCATAAAACACAATGTAACACGCCTATAAGCAGAACAATACAGACTGCTCCATGGTGTGACTAAATACAGACCAGAGAGAATTCACATGAAAGACAAAGCTCAGGACGATGTCAAACGCTATAAATGAAATTCCACAACTCCTCTGAAAACTAACAACAGAAACCCAAAAAAAGAGCTGACTGGAAGTCTTAAACTTCTAAAATAGGACTCAAGGCAGTGTTGGAGCACTCACTAAGCATGTTGAGAATATAGAACTAAAACTCACTAAGCATGTTGAGAATATAGAACTAAAACTCACAAAGCATGTTCAGAACATAGAACTAAAACTCACTAAGCATGTTGAGAACATAGAACTAAAACTCACTAAGCATGTTCAGAACATAGAACTAAAACTCACTAAGCATGTTCAGAACATAGAACTAAAACTCACTAAGCATGTTGAGAATATAGAACTAAAACTCACAAAGCATGTTCAGAACATAGAACTAAAACTCACTAAGCATGTTCAGAACATAGAACTAAAACTCACTAAGCATGTTCAGAACATAGAACTAGAATGATTATATTTCTATGGATGAGATTAACTGATCACAGCTTCATTAAATAGTACCCGCAAAACACCAGTCTCAATGATCAATTAGCCTTTTAAAATGATAAACTTGGATTAGCTAACACAACGTGCCATTGGAACACAGGAGTGATGGTTGCTGATGATGGACTTCTGTACGCCAATGTAGATATTCCATTAAAAAATCAGCCGTTTCCAGCTACAATAGTCATTTACAACATTAACAATGTCTACACAGTATTTCTGATAAATATGATATTATTTTAATGGACAAAAAAATTGGCTTTTCTTTCAAAAACAAGGACATTTCTAAGTGACCCCAAACTTTTGAACAGTCGTGTACCTATATAGGTATATGATATATTGTATGCTACTGCGAAACCTTTATACACACACAGGATTACCTATAACATAATCTAATAGACTAACTCACCACAAATGTGCTACTCCAAACAGCGCTATCAAGAAGGTCCAAATGTAGTTACAGGAGAATATTACACTTGAATTCAGACCTCTCTTTTCCGTACCGACTGTCAATTTCAAGCCTGAAGCGTGAAAACCATGCAGGTTGGCATTTATTGGGATGACTCGTGTAATGGAGGCAGCTCTGCAGAGTGGTCACTCGCTGGCACAGTCACAAAGTCATCACATCTGATTTTAAACCTTACCCTAACCACACTGCTAACCCTAATGATGGCTAACCATAACCTTAAATTATCACCAAAAAGCTCATTTTAGTTATCATGAATTTTTACAATATCGGCAATTTTGACTTCGTCGCTGGCCAATCTGGCATGAAACCACTCAGTGCTGCCTCCAGGGCAAGACTCATGACAATAAATGTCAACCTGCGAAAAACATCCACATCCAAACTGGTTCTACTGCTCTCCTTAGCCCTGTTTATACCTGGTGCTAACATTCGTTCTATGTCCTGATCTTGTCCAAATTCTCATTGTCCCCACATTAGGCGATTAAAAGACACATTCATCCGATTGTGATCAGATCTTCCTGACCTCTGGTTCTGGATGGTCAAACCATTTAAATTATCATTATACCAACCACTAAAATCATTGACAGGAAGCACCATTGACCTAAGTCTTATGGCACCAGTAATTGCCTTAAATTCAATAAATTCATAATATTTTGAAAGAATTTCTGTCAAATATCAGGTCACAATGTGGACACAGTGGACGGATGAGACACATTTTAACACCATGTGTAGACGCAACAAAACTTGATCAGAAAGACATTGGATCATATTCATCTGATCACGAAACTCACATGTTAGCGCAATGTGTAAACGAGGCTCTGTTCAGATGGAATTGTGTTTCTTAAATCAGCCATCAGTACTGACTGTACAAAACATTAGGAATACCTTCCCCCCTTTTGCCCTCAGAACAGCCTCAATTCGTTGGGGGCATGGACTCTACAAGGTGTCGCTCCATAGGGATGCTGCTCCATATTGACTCCAATGCTTTCCACAATTGTGTCAAGTTGGCTGGATGTCCTTTGGGTGGTGGACCATTCTTGATACACACAGCACACTGTTGAGCATGAAAGACCCAGCAGCGTTGCAGTTCTTGACACACTGAAACCGGTGCGCCTGGCACCTACTAACATACATCGTTCAAAGGCACTTAAATCTTTTGGCTTGCCCATTCACCCTTTGAATGGCAAACGCACACAATCCATCTCTCAGTTGTCTCAAAGCTTGAAAATCCTTCTTTAACCTGTCTTCTCCCCTTCATCTACAATGATTGAAGTGGATTTCACAAGTGACATCAATAAGGGTTCATAGCTTTCACCTGGTCAGTCTATGTCATGGAAAGAGCAGGTGTTCCTAATGTTTTGTACACTCAGCGCATCATAGCTGCAAAACAGAAGACCATTCTCACACACACACACACACCTCTCCTCTCTTTCACACACCTCACGTGTACACACACATGCACACATACACCTGTGCTGAAATGTCACCAAACAGCTATTTGGTTAATACACTTACAGAACTAGTCCACAAGGTGAAAGCAATGTTGGCTCTCCTCTTTCAGTTCCTGTTCTGGGAAAATTAACCAACTTTATTTCCTTGACTTTCTCCTTCAAACTTATCACGCACGCAATGTCAGAGGAGAATGATTGCTTTAGGGCTGATGTGGTTATTAATTAGCTAAATGTATTTGGTTAGTGATTGTTCCTGGTTTATTGGTTAAATTCAGAGGAGGCTGGTGGGAGGAGCTATACGGGCTCATGTAATGGCTGGAATGATACCGTTCCGTTGATTCCATTCCAGCCATTACAACGAGCCCATCCTCCTATAGCTCCGCCCACCAGCCTCCTCTGGTGGATTGCAGTCTACTCCCTCATTCAGTGTGAGGACAGATTATCTAGATGGACTCATTGTTTATGACCAACATGAGTCTCTTCTCTATTAGGATACAGTGTTCCCATGACACAGTGGGTACATGGGACATCATCAGCACATCATCAGGCTGGCATCTCCATGTAAACAAATTCCCATTAGTATAGAAACCAGCTCATTCTCACCCAGTCTCAATGCATTCCACTCTGTTCATCTCCCACATATCAAACTATGTATCAATATTCATATGCTTTTCAGCTGTAGGTCTAGAACAATGGTTTGTGTTCCACAAGCCCAGCGTCTCTCCCAGTGATGCCCGCACTGGAATCCCAAACGCCCCACACCCCACCCAGAGGACAGGGTCCTCCTTCACAGGGCCGTGGTGGGAGAACAGGGGTGCTTTTGTTTTGGAGAGGGTACAGGGGAACGTTTTCTGCATTGTGGTCGTCTGGACAGTCATATTTTATTCAACAGGCCGCTGGCTCTTGGCGGAGGCTAGGCCACAGGTCACAATGTCAGCCGTCCATTGTCAGATGGAATAGTCTGTTCCAAGACAGGGTGAGCAGCATCACAGTCTGATCTTCCTCCCTCAGTGTGTTCTCTCTCTGTAAGCTATAGAACATCTGTCACATAGTGGACACGCAGACAAAGACAGACGGACACCATATTCCCCTTTTCTCCCTCCCTGGCTCTCTCTATATCTCTCCCTCACACACATCATAGGGTAGGAGCAGTGCTCTCAGGTTTTAGAGGCTTTCAGTACGTAGGTGACGTACGCAAGGAGAAGTAACTGTCCTCCACCATAGGTTACTGTGTGAGGCCACAGCATGTTTTATAAACAGGTTGAACACCAACCAGCCTCTCCCTGTGTGGTTATGAAAGTGAAGTGTGTTGCCAAGGGAAACCTCTCACTCTCACCTCCATAGGCAAACTCAGATCCGTTGAAGTCTCTGTGGTATTGAAGAGGAACTGGATGGGTACACTAAAGGTCTAAGTGTGACGATGGCTAGAGATGCCAATCACAGTGCTTTTAGGTAGTTTCCTTTCCACATTTCCATGACAGGTGAAAAGGGAAATTCTAGTCTAATAACCTTCACACTGTCGAACACAGATTTATTACAAAGGTGAGATAAGTTATGTATGACTGGGACAATACAGTGTTATTCTCCATCTACCAGCCAGACCAGGAAAAACAGTCAAACATGCAGTCAAACTGACCCTTAACAACATGCAGTCAAACTGACCCTTAACAACATGCAGTCAAACTGACCCTTAACAACATGCAGTCAAACTGACCCTTAACAACATGCAGTCAAACTGCCCCTTAACAACATGCAGTCAAACTGCCCCTTAACAACATGCAGTCAAACTGACCCTTAACATGCAGTCAAACTGACCCTTAACAACATGCAGTCAAACTGACCCTTAACAACATGCAGTCAAACTGACCCTTAACAACATGCAGTCAAACTGACCCTTAACATGCAGTCAAACTGACCCTTAACAACATGCAGTCAAACTGACCCTTAACAACATGCCTTTCTTGTCAAGAGATTTGGTTCTAGATTAAATGTTGATTGACTGGTTAAATTTGCATTTTCAGTAAATGTACCAGTTAAATGTGCATTTTCAGTAAACAGACCAGTTAAGTGTGCATTTTCAGTAAATGGAGTGGTTAAGTGTGCATTTTCAGTAAATGGAGTGGTTAAGTGTGCATTTTCAGTAAATGGAGTGGTTAAGTGTGCATTTTCAGTAAATGGAGTGGTTAAGTGTACATTTTCAGTAAATGGAGTGGTTAAGTGTGCATTTTCAGTAAATGGAGTGGTTAAGTGTACATTTTCAGTAAACGGCCTGTCAGAGTACTACTGTGGTACGTGAAACATTTACCCACCATGTGCAGCTCATAATGCCAGTCTCCTGTCATATGGCCTTGTCATATCTAGACAAAAAAAAAATCTTCTTTATACCGTTTTGTCTTGAAAGGGGTAAGAGGTAAAACATTTGTTAAATTAAAACCCGCCACAATACCTAGTCATGGATTGAATCCTGTTTTTTAAACATGCACAGACATCTCAATGACATCGCAGTACCTTGAAGTAAACAGACACGTACAGATTCATTCAACCATTTCAATGTCTATGTTTAGTAGGAAATGTATTTTCACATCAGAAAAATAAATCGGCAGCTACACTTGAAAAGAAAAAAAACTATTCAAATGCGGTCTGAATAAATCTGTTCAAAATGGAGGCAAACCCTTAAAGAAAAATGATCTTAAAAGCACAGTGCAGTCAAGAATGTGATTTTTCTGTTTTACATTTCCAGAGGTTGAAATAATACTGTGAAATTGTGAAAATGATGACAATGCCCTTTTAGTGTGAGAGCTGTTTGAAAAGAGTACCTGACATTTCCAACTGTTTTTGGTGGGATGGAGTTTTGACCTGCTCAAATGAGTTCGACCAATAAGACTCATTCTTATTGAACCTAGGTTACACAAAGTTCCAAACCTCTCCGCCAATAACAGATCGTTTCCCTTCCCCACTCAGACCACTCCCACAGTCCTGGGAACATTCTTGATTGATAAATTGCTCTGTGCTAAGAAGCCATTGGTTTCATTTTGACAATTTTAATTGAAAATAATCACAGTAAGGTACTTAACTGTTACCCAGAAATGATTTGATATTGAGACAAAACAGCTGCATTAGACCTTTAAGATATATATATATATATATATGTAAGTATACAATATGTAATCGAAATAAACGCATAGGGAATCTTCTCTGAAAAACAATGAAAAGTGCATTGCAAGGTGTAATGAACAAGAAACAATTATGACCACAATTTTCTTCTGTGAAAAATACATCTATAAGTGAGATAAAATGTACGTTTGTAAAGAAAAACGAGTATAAAGGCTGTTTTTCTGTTTTCTTCTCATTCGACCTCAGATACAGCAGTTAGGTAATAGCATTTCATTAGAATAAAAGACAAAAAGCAGTGTTAGAATTGCACCAACTCTGTTCGGATCCACAACTCGTCATGAGAAAATGACTTTTTGAAGCACAAAAGGTAAGTATCTATATTATATCCAATTCTTCCTGGAAAGAATCAATGTGACAAAACTGCTCTTTTTACAAAATGTACATTATATGTATAGAAATGTGGCGATCCATTGTGAGAAAACATGTTTTACATATAGATCTATGAATATATATTTATATAATAACCCCTGCCCCTTAATTTACTCATCAAATATCGGACTAAGGACTTGATTCAATCTGTAGTGCTGAAGATCTCAGCACGATAGAAATTTAAAAGCGATGTTCCCGGAAACTGCATTCACTGTAAACTCTGCATATGTCGGCTCAATCAGTATTTACCTTTAAAATTACGCCACATCGCTGATCTTCAGCGCAATCGATTGAATCGAACCCAAAAGTTTGCTGTAGGTAGTCAAGGGTGTGCTTTCTGATTGGCTGTCCTCTATTTCCTATGCTAATCTCTGCCTATCTAGTGCATGCTCATTGGTTGCGATCTTTCATGATTTGCAAAACAAATACAAAACTACATAAGAAAAATAGGTCTATGAAAAGGTCCACTAGCAGTCTGCTAGTTACATATTTTTTACTACAAACCCAGATTGTCCTCGTACTCTGTGGTTTCAGAAGCGTCTAGCCAATCAGGTAGTGCTGAAATGCTGGACCCTCCTCTTCTCATCATGGTGACAGCGCTGATCTCCAGAAACCTCTGGTCATCCAATTAGTAGATTAAAACAGGAGGGCAGGAGGGTTGATGCTCTCTGTCAGCTGACTATAGCTCCCCTGCCTCTCTTGTCTGGGCAGGCTATAGGCAGGCCTCTTATTCCATCTCTCTGGGCTGTAGGAAGACATCTGTCCCCCCCCCCCTTGCTCTCTCTCTTCACTATAGACCCCTTCCCCATTTCTCAGTCTGTTTTAGGCAGACCTCCCCCTATCTGTCCTTCACTCTGTCTCTCTCCCCTACATTGCTATAGGCAGGCCTCTCTCCCTCCAGCTCGCTCTCTCCCTCTATCTTAGTCTGTGCTATAGGCAGGCCTCTCTCCCTCTCTCTCCTTCTCCCTGTGCTATATGGCAGGCCTCTCTCCCCCTCTTAGTCTGTGCTATAGGCAGGGCCTCTCTCCCTCCAGCTCTCTCTCTCTTAGTCTGTGCTATAGGCAGGCCTCTCTCCCTCCAGCTCTCTCTCAGTCTGTGCTACAGGCAGGCCTCTCTCTCCCTCCAGCTCTCTCTCTCCCTCTTAGTCCGTGCTATAGGCAGGCCTGCTGCCCTGGTTGAGGAGCTCTCCAGAAGCGGTCGAACAGGCCCCTCCACCAGGCTCGTTCCTCATGCACAGACTGCAACGTCTCTCCTGCCCCATGTCACCAGCCTGCATCCGCAATGACGCAATCTGCAACACAGCACAACCACAAACAACCCACACGTCAACCACAAAACAACCCACACGTCAACCACAAAACAACCCACACGTCAACCACAAAACAACCCACACGTCAACCACAAAACAACCCACACGTCAACCACAAAACAACCCACACGTCAACCACAAAACAACCCACACGTCAACCACACCACAAACCCACACGTCAACCACAAAACAACCCACACGTCAACACAAAACAACCCCCACGTAACCACACCAGCATTCTGTACAGCACTTGTGACATCAGCTGATGTAAAAAAGGGCTTATAAATACATGTGATTGATTGACGATTGTTGGACTCCCGTCTGCAACAGGAGTCTCACTCTCAGGCCGTTCTCTTC
>NW_022263095.1:0-67500 GCF_002021735.2 Oncorhynchus kisutch
CTAAATGGGATGGATGTTCTGATTCTAAATGGGATGGATGTCCTGTTCTGATTCTAAATGGGATGGATGTTTCTGATTCTAAGGGATGGATGTTCCTGTTGATTCTAAATGGATGGATGTCCTGTTCTGATTCTAAATGGGATGGATGTCCTGTCTGATTCTAAATGGGATGGATGTCCTGTTCTGATTCTAAATGGGATGGATGTGTTCTGATTCTAAATTGGATGGATGTTCTGATTCTAAATGGATGGATGTCTGTTCTGATTCTAAATGGGATGGATGTCCGTTTTGATTCTAAACGGGGGATGGATGTCCTGTTCTGATTCTAAATGGGATGGATGTTCTGATTCTAAACGGGATGGATGTCTGTTCTGATTCTAATGGGATGGATGGATCTTGTTCTGATTCTAAATGGATGGATGTTCTGATTCTAAATGGATGGATGTTCTGATTAAAATGGGATGATGTCCTGTTCTGATTCTAAATGGGATGGATGTCCTGTTCTGATTCTAAATGGGATGGATGTTCTGATTCGATGGGAATGGATGTTCTGATTCTAAATGGATGGATGTCCTTGTTCTGATTCTAAATGGGATGGATGTTTTGATTCTAAATGGGATGGATGTTCTGATTCTAAATGGGATGGATGTCCTGTTCTGATTCTAACGGGATGGATGTCCTGTTCTGATTCTAACGGGATGGATGTTCCTGTTCTGATTCTAAATGGGATGGATGTCCTGTTCTGATTCTAAACGGGATGGGTGTCCTGTTCTGATTCTAAATGGGATGGATGTCTTGTTCTGATTCTAAATGGGATGGATGTCCTGTTCTGATTCTAAATGGGAGGATGTTTTGATTCTAAATGGGATGGATGTTCTGATTCTAAATGGATGGATGTTCTGATTCTAAATGGGATGGATGTTCTGATTCTAAATGGGATGGATGTTCTGATTCTAAAAATGGGATGGATGTTTTGATTCTAAAGGGATGGATGTCCTGTTCTGATTCTAAATGGGATGGATGTTTTGATTCTAAATGGGATGGATGTTTGATTCTAAATGGGATGGATGTTCTGATTCTAAATGGGATGGATGTTCTGATTCTAAATGGGATGGATGTTCTGATTCTAAATGGGATGGATGTTCTGATTCTAAATGGGATGGGTGTCCTGTTTTGATTCTAAATGGGATGGATGTCCTGTTCTGATGGAATGGATGTTCTGATTCTAAATGGGATGGATGTCCTGTTCTGATTCTAAATGGGATGGATGTTTGATTCTAAATGGGATGGATGTCCTCTGATTCTAAATGGGATGGATGTCCTGTTCTGATTAAAAGGGGATGGGTGTCCTGTTCTGATTCTAAACGGATGGATGTCCTGTTCTGATTCTAAATGGATGGATGTCTGTTCTTCTGATTCTAAATGGATGGATGGATGTCCTGTTCTGATTCTAAATGGGATGGATGTTTTGATTCTAAATGGGATGGATGTCCTGTTCTGATTCTAAATGGGATGGATGTCCTTTTTGATTCTAAATGGGATGGATGTTTGATTCTAAATGGGATGGATGTTCTGATTCTAAATGGGATGGATGTTTGATTCTAAATGGGATGGATGTTTGATTCTAAATGGGATGGATGTTTTGATTCTAAATGGGATGGATGTTCTGATTCTAAATGAGATGGATGTCTGATTCTAAATGGATGGATGTCCTGTTCTGATTCTAAATGGGATGGGTGTCCTGTTCTGATTCTAAACGGGATGGATGTCCTGTTCTGATTCTAAATGGGATGGATGTTTGATTCTAAATGGGATGGATGTTCTGATTCTAAATGGGATGGATGTTCTGATTCTAAATGGGATGGATGTTCTGATTCTAAATGGGATGGATGTTTTGATTCTAAATGGGATGGAGGTTTGATTCTAAATGGGATGGAGGTTTTGATTCTAAATGGGATGGATGTTTTGATTCTAAATGGGATGGATGTCCTGTTCTGATTCTAAATGGGATGGATGTTCTGATTCTAAATGGGATGGATGTCCTGTTCTGATTCTAAATGGGATGGGTGTCTGTTCTGATTCTAAATGGGATGGATGTCCTGTTTGATTCTAAATGGGATGGATGTCCTGTTCTGATTCTAAATGGGATGGATGTTTCTGATTCTAAATGGGATGGATGTTCTGATTCTAAATGGGATGGATGTTCTGATTCTAAATGGGTGGATATTCCTGTTTTGATTCTAAATGGGATGGATGTCCTGTTTTGATTCTAAATGGGATGATGTCCTGTTCTGATTCTAAATGGGATGGTGTCCTGTTCTGATTCTAAACGGGATGTATGTCTGTTCTGATTCTAAATGGGATGGATGTCCTGTTCTGATTCTAAATGGGATGGATGTTTGATTCTAAATGGGATGGATGTCCTGTTCTGATTCTAAATGGGATGGATGTTTTGATTCTAAATGGGATGGATGTTCTGATTCTAAATGAGATGGATGTTCTGATTCTAAATGGGATGGATGTCCTGTTCAGATTTTAAATGGGATGGATGTTTTGATTCTAAATGAGATGGATGTCCTGTTCTGATTCTAAATGGGATGGATGTCCTGTTCTGATTCTAAACGGGATGGGTGTCCTGTTCTGATTCTAAACGGGATGGGTGTCCTGTTCTGATTCTAAACGGGATGGATGTCCTGTTCTGATTCTAAATGGGATGGATGTCTGTTCTGATTCTAAATGGGATGGGTGTCCTGTTCTGATTCTAAACGGAATGGATGTTTTGATTCTAAATGAGATGGATGTTCTGATTCTAAATGGGATGGATGTCCTGTTCAGATTCTAAATGGGATGGATGTCCTGTTCTGATTCTAAATGGGATGGATGTCCTGTTCTGATTCTAAATGGGATGGATGTCCTGTTCTGATTCTAAACGGGATTGATGTCCTGTTCTGATTCTAAATGGATGGATGTCCTGTTCTGATTCTAAACGGGATGGATGTCCTGTTCTGATTCTAAATGGGATGGATGTCCTGTTCTGATTCTAAACGGGATGGATGTCCTGTTCTGATTCTAAACGGGATGGATGTCCTGTTCTGATTCTAAACGGGATGGATGTCCTGTTCTGATTTTAAACGTGATGGATGGATGTTCTGATTCTAAATGTGATGGATGGATGTTCTGATTCTAAATGGGATGGATGGATGTTCTGATTCTAAATGGGATGGATGTTTTGATTCTAAATGAGATGGATGTTCTGATTCTAAATGGGATGGATGCCCTGTTCTGATTCTAAATTGAATGGATGTTCTGATTCTAAATGGAATGGATGTTTTGATTCTAATTGGGATGGATGTTCTGATTCTAAATGGGATGGATGTTCTGATTCTAAATGGGATGGATGTCCTGTTCTGATTCTAAACAGGATGGATGTTCTGATTCTAAACAGGATGGATGTTCTGATTCTAAATGGGATGGATGTTCTGATTCTAAACGGGATGGGTGTCCTGTTCTGATGGAATGGATGTTCTGATTCTAAATGAGATGGATGTCCTGTTCTGATTCTAAATGGGATGGATGTTTTGATTCTAAATGGGATGGATGTTCTGATTCTAAATGGGATGGATGTCCTGTTCTGATTCTAAACGGGATGGATGTCCTGTTCTGATTCTAAATGGGATGGATGTCCTGTTCTGATTCTAAACGGGATGGGTGTCCTGTTCTGATTCTAAACGGGATGTATGTCTTGTTCTGATTCTAAATGGGATGGATGTCCTGTACTGATTCTAAATGGGATGTATGTTTTGATTCTAAATGAGATGGATGTTCTGATTCTAAACGGGATGGATGTTCTGATTCTAAACGGGATGGATGTTCTGATTCTAAATGGGATGGATGTTCTGATTCTAAATGGGATGGATGTTCTGATTCTAAATGGGATGGATGTTTTGATTCTAAATGGGATGGATGTCCTGTTGTGATTCTAAATGGGATGGATGTTTTGATTCTAAATGGGATGGATGTTTTGATTCTAAATGGGATGGATGTTCTGATTTTAAATGGGATGGATGTTTTGATTCTAAATGGGATGGATGTTTTGATTCTAAATGGGATGGATGTTCTGATTCTAAGTGAGATGGATGTTCTGATTCTAAATTGGATGGATGTTCTGACTCTAAACGGGATGGATGCCCTGTTCTGATTCTAAATGGATGGATGTCCTGTTCTGATTCTAAACGGGATGGGTGTCCTGTTTTGATTCTAAATGGGATGGATGTCCTGTTCTGATGGAATGGATGTTCTGATTCTAAATGAGATGGATGTCCTGTTCTGATTCTAAATGGGATGGATGTTTTGATTCTAAATGGGATGGATGTTCTGATTCTAAATGGGATGGATGTCCTGTTCTGATTCTAAACGGGATGGGTGTCCTGTTCTGATTCTAAATGGGATGTATGTCTTGTTCTGATTCTAAATGGGATGGATGTCCTGTTCTGATTCTAAATGGGATGGATGTCCTGTTCTGATTCTAAATGGGATGGATGTTTTGATTCTAAATGGGATGGATGTCCTGTTGTGATTCTAAATGGGATGGATGTTTGATTCTAAATGGGATGGATGTTTTTGATTCTAAATGGGATGGATGTTTCTGATTTTAAATGGGATGGATGTTTTGATTCTAAATGGGATGGATGTTTTGATTCTAAATGGGATGGATGTTCTGATTCTAAGTGAGATGGATGTTCTGATTCTAAATGGGATGGATGTCCTGTTCTGATTCTAAATGGGATGGGTGTCCTGTTCTGATTCTAAACGGGATGGATGTCCTGTTCTGATTCTAAATGGGATGGATGTTTTGATTCTAAATGGGATGGATGTTCTGATTCTATAATGGGATGGATGTTCTGATTCTAAATGGGATGGAGGTTTTGATTCTAAATGGATGGAGGTTTTGATTCTAAATGAGATGGATGTTCTGATTCTAAATGGGATGGATGTCCTGTTCTGATTCTAAATGGGATGGATGTTCTGATTCTAAATGGGATGGATGTCCTGTTCTGAATTCTAAATGGGATGGGTGTCCTGTTCTGATTCTAAATGGGATGGATGTCCTGTTCTGATTCCAAATGGGATGGATGTCCTGTTCTGATTCTAAATTGGGATGGATGTCCCTGTTCTGATTCTAAATTGGGATGGATGTTTCTGATTCTAAATGGGATGGATGTTCTGATTCTAAATGCGGTGGATATCCTGTTTTGATTCTAAATGGGGTGGATGTCCTGTTTTGATTCTAAATGGGATGGATGTCCTGTTCTGATTCTAAACGTGATGGGTGTCCTGTTCTGATTCTAAACGGGATGGATGTCTTGTTCTGATTCTAAATGGGATGGATGTCCTGTTCTGATTCTAAATGGGATGGATGTCCTGTTCTGATTCTAAATGGGATGGATGTTTTGATTCTAAATGGGATGGATGTCCTGTTGTGATTCTAAATGGGATGGATGTTTTGATTCTAAATGGGATGGATGTTCTGATTCTAAATGGGATGGATGTTCTGATTCTAAATGGGATGGATGTTCTGATTCTAAATGGGATGGATGTTCTGATTCTAAATGGGATGGATGTTCTGATTCTAAATGGGATGGATGTTCTGATTCTAAATGGGATGGATGTTCTGATTCTAAATGGGATGGATGTTTTGATTCTAAATGAGATGGATGTTCTGATTCTAAATGGGATGGATGTCCTGTTCTGATTCTAAATGGGATGGATGCCCTGTTCTGATTCTAAATGGGATGGATGTTCTGATTCTAAATGGAATGGATGTCCTGTTCTGATTCTAAATGGGATGGATGTCCTGTTCTGATTCTAAATGGGATGGATGTTTTGATTCTAAATGGGATGGATGTCCTGTTCTGATTCTAAATGGGATGGATGTTCTGATTCTAAATGGGATGGATGTTCTGATTCTAAATGGGATGGATGTCCTGTTCTGATTCTAAACGGGATGGATGTCCTGTTCTGATTCTAAACGGATGGTGTCCTGTTCTGATTCTAAATGGGATGGATGTTTTGATTCTAAATGAGATGGATGTTCTGATTCTAAATGAGATGGATGTTCTGATTCTAAATGGGATGGATGTCCTGTTCTGATTCTAAATTGGATGGATGTCCTGTTCTGATTCTAAATGGGATGGATGTCCTGTTCTGATTCTAAACGGGATGGGTGTCCTGTTCTGATTCTAAACGGGATGTATGTCTTGTTCTGATTCTAAATGGGATGGATGTCCTGTTCTGATTCTAAATGGGATGGATGTCCTGTTCTGATTCTAAATGGGATGGATGTTTTGATTCTAAATGGGATGGATGTCCTGTTGTGATTCTAAATGGGATGGATGTTTTGATTCTAAATGGGATGGATGTTTTGATTCTAAATGGGATGGATGTTCTGATTCTAAATGGGATGGATGTTTTGATTCTAAATGGGATGGATGTTTTGATTCTAAATGGGATGGATGTTCTGATTCTAAATGAGATGGATGTTCTGATTCTAAATGGGATGGATGTCCTGTTCTGATTCTAAATGGGATGGTGTCCTGTTCTGATTCTAAACGGGATGGATGTCCTGTTCTGATTCTAAATGGGATGGATGTTCTGATTCTAAATGGGATGGATGTTCTGATTCTAAATGGGATGGATGTTCTGATTCTAAATGGGATGGATGTTTTGATTCTAAATGGGATGGAGGTTTTGATTCTAAATGAGATGGATGTTCTGATTCTAAATGGGATGGATGTCCTGTTCTGATTCTAAATGGGATGGTGTCCTGTTCTGATTCTAAATGGGATGGATGTCCTGTTCTGATTCCAAATGGGATGGATGTCCTGTTCTGATTCTAAACGGGATGGGTGTCCTGTTTTGATTCTAAACGGGATGGGTGTCCTGTTCTGATGGAATGGATGTTCTGATTCTAAATGAGATGGATGTCCTGTTCTGATTCTAAATGGGATGGATGTCCTGTTCTGATTCTAAATGGGATGGATGTTTTGATTCTAAATGGGATGGATGTCCTGTTCTGATTCTAAATGGGATGGGTGTCCTGTTCTGATTCTAAATGGGATGGATGTCCTGTTCTGATTCTAAATGGGATGGATGTCCTGTTCTGATTCTAAACGGGATGGGTGTCCTGTTCTGATTCTAAATGGGATGTATGTCTTGTTCTGATTCTAAATGGGATGGATGTCCTGTTCTGATTCTAAATGGGATGGATGTCCTGTTCTGATTCTAAATGGGATGGATGTTTTGATTCTAAATGGGATGGATGTCCTGTTGTGATTCTAAATGGGATGGATGTTTTGATTCTAAATGGGATGGATGTTTTGATTCTAAATGGGATGGATGTTCTGATTTTAAATGGGATGGATGTTTTGATTCTAAATGGGATGGATGTTTGATTCTAAATGGGATGGATGTTCTGATTCTAAATGAGATGGATGTTCTGATTCTAAATGGGATGGATGTCCTGTTCTGATTCTAAATGGGATGGATGTCCTGTTCTGATTCTAAACGGGATGGATGTCCTGTTCTGATTCTAAATGGGATGGATGTTTTGATTCTAAATGGGATGGATGTTCTGATTCTAAATGGGATGGATGTTCTGATTCTAAATGGGATGGATGTTTTGATTCTAAATGGGATGGATGTTTTGATTCTAAATGAGATGGATGTTCTGATTCTAAATGGGATGGATGTCCTGTTCTGATTCTAAATGGGATGGATGTTCTGATTCTAAATGGGATGGATGTCCTGTTCTGATTCTAAATGGGATGGATGTCCTGTTCTGATTCTAAATGGGATGGATGTCCTGTTCTGATTCTAAATGGGATGGATGTCCTGTTCTGATTCTAAATGGGATGGATGTCCTGTTCTGATTCTAAATGGGATGGATGTTCTGATTCTAAATGGGATGGATGTTCTGATTCTAAATGGGTGGATGTCCTGTTTTGATTCTAAATGGGGTGGATGTCCTGTTTTGATTCTAAATGGGATGGATGTCCTGTTCTGATTCTAAACGGGATGTATGTCTTGTTCTGATTCTAAATGGGATGGATGTCCTGTTCTGATTCTAAATGGGATGGATGTCCTGTTCTGATTCTAAATGGGATGGATGTTTTGATTCTAAATGGGATGGATGTCCTGTTGTGATTCTAAATGGGATGGATGTTTTGATTCTAAATGGGATGGATGTTCTGATTCTAAATGGGATGGATGTTCTGATTCTAAATGGGATGGATGTTCTGATTCTAAATGGGATGGATGTTCTGATTCTAAATGGGATGGATGTTCTGATTCTAAATGGGATGGATGTTCTGATTCTAAATGGGATGGATGTTCTGATTCTAAATGGGATGGATGTTTTGATTCTAAATGAGATGGATGTTCTGATTCTAAATGGGATGGATGTCCTGTTCTGATTCTAAATGGGATGGATGTCCTGTTCTGATTCTAAATGGGATGGATGTTCTGATTCTAAATTGAATGGATGTCCTGTTCTGATTCTAAATGGGATGGATGTCCTGTTCTGATTCTAAATGGGATGGATGTTTTGATTCTAAATGGGATGGATGTCCTGTTCTGATTCTAAATGGGATGGATGTTCTGATTCTAAATGGGATGGATGTTCTGATTCTAAATGGGATGGATGTCCTGTTCTGATTCTAAACGGGATGGGTGTCCTGTTCTGATTCTAAACGGGATGGATGTCCTGTTCTGATTCTAAATGGGATGGATGTTTTGATTCTAAATGAGATGGATGTTCTGATTCTAAATGAGATGGATGTTCTGATTCTAAATGGGATGGATGTCCTGTTCTGATTCTAAATGGGATGGATGTCCTGTTCTGATTCTAAACGGGATGGATGTCCTGTTCTGATTCTAAACGGGATGGGTGTCCTGTTCTGATTCTAAACGGGATGTATGTCTTGTTCTGATTCTAAATGGGATGGATGTCCTGTTCTGATTCTAAATGGGATGGATGTCCTGTTCTGATTCTAAATGGGATGGATGTTTTGATTCTAAATGGGATGGATGTCCTGTTCTGATTCTAAATGGGATGGATGTTTTGATTCTAAATGGGATGGATGTTTTGATTCTAAATGGGATGGATGTTCTGATTTTAAATGGGATGGATGTTTTGATTCTAAATGGGATGGATGTTTTGATTCTAAATGGGATGGATGTTCTGATTCTAAATGGGATGGATGTTCTGATTCTAAATGGGATGGATGTCCTGTTCTGATTCTAAATGGGATGGATGTCCTGTTCTGATTCTAAACGGGATGGATGTCCTGTTCTGATTCTAAATGGGATGGATGTTCTGATTCTAAATGGGATGGATGTTCTGATTCTAAATGGGATGGATGTTCTGATTCTAAATGGGATGGATGTTTTGATTCTAAATGGGATGGAGGTTTTGATTCTAAATGAGATGGATGTTCTGATTCTAAATGGGATGGATGTCCTGTTCTGATTCTAAATGGGATGGATGTCCTGTTCTGATTCTAAATGGGATGGATGTCCTGTTCTGATTCTAAATGGGATGGATGTCCTGTTCTGATTCTAAACGGGATGGATGTCCTGTTCTGATTCTAAATGGGATGGATGTTCTGATTCTAAATGGGATGGATGTTCTGATTCTAAATGGGATGGATGTCCTGTTTTGATTCTAAATGGGATGGATGTCCTGTTTTGATTCTAAATGGGATGGATGTCCTGTTCTGATTCTAAATGGGATGGATGTCCTGTTCTGATTCTAAATGGAATGGATGTCCTGTTCTGATTCTAAATGGGATGGATGTCTTGTTCTGATTCTAAATGGGATGGATGTCCTGTTCTGATTCTAAATGGGATGGATGTTTTGATTCTAAATGGGATGGATGTTCTGATTCTAAATGGGATGGATGTTCTGATTCTAAATGGGATGGATGTTCTGATTCTAAATGGGATGGATGTTCTGATTCTAAATGGGATGGATGTTCTGATTCTAAATGGGATGGATGTTTTGATTCTAAATGGGATGGATGTCCTGTTGTGATTCTAAATGGGATGGATGTTTTGATTCTAAATGGGATGGATGTTCTGATTCTAAATGGGATGGATGTTCTGATTCTAAATGGGATGGAGGTTTTGATTCTAAATGGGATGGATGTTTTGATTCTAAATGAGATGGATGTTCTGATTCTAAATGGGATGGATGTCCTGTTCTGATTCTAAATGGGATGGATGTTCTGATTCTAAATGGGATGGATGTCCTGTTCTGATTCTAAATGGGATGGGTGTCCTGTTCTGATTCTAAATGGGATGGATGTCCTGTTCTGATTCTAAATTGGGATGGATGTTCTGATTCTAAATGGGATGGATGTTCTGATTCTAAATGGGATGGATGTCCTGTTTTGATTCTAAATGGGATGGATGTCCTGTTTTGATTCTAAATGGGATGGATGTCCTGTTCTGATTCTAAACGGGATGGGTGTCCTGTTCTGATTCTAAACGGGATGGGTGTCCTGTTCTGATTCTAAACGGGATGTATGTCTTGTTCTGATTCTAAATGGGATGGATGTCCTGTTCTGATTCTAAATGGGATGGATGTTTTGATTCTAAATGGGATGGATGTCCTGTTGTGATTCTAAATGGGATGGATGTTTTGATTCTAAATGGGATGGATGTTTTGATTCTAAATGGGATGGATGTTCTGATTCTAAATGGGATGGATGTCCTGTTCTGATTCTAAATGGGATGGATGTTTTGATTCTAAATGAGATGGATGTCCTGTTCTGATTCTAAATGGGATGGATGTCCTGTTCTGATTCTAAACGGGATGGGTGTCCTGTTCTGATTCTAAACGGGATGGATGTCCTGTTCTGATTCTAAACGGGATGGATGTCCTGTTCTGATTCTAAATGGGATGGATGTCCTGTTCTGATTCTAAATGGGATGGGTGTCCTGTTCTGATTCTAAATGGGATGGATGTTTTGATTCTAAATGAGATGGATGTTCTGATTCTAAATGGGATGGATGTCCTGTTCTGATTCTAAATGGGATGGATGTCCTGTTCTGATTCTAAATGGGATGGATGTCCTGTTCTGATTCTAAATGGGATGGATGTCCTGTTCTGATTCTAAATGGGATGGATGTCCTGTTCTGATTCTAAATGGGATGGATGTCCTGTTCTGATTCTAAATGGGATGGATGTCCTGTTCTGATTCTAAATGGGATGGATGTCCTGTTCTGATTCTAAACGGGATGGATGTCCTGTTCTGATTCTAAATGGGATGGATGTCCTGTTCTGATTCTAAACGGGATGGATGTCCTGTTCTGATTTTAAACGTGATGGATGGATGTTCTGATTCTAAATGGGATGGATGTTCTGATTCTAAATGGGATGGATGGATGTTCTGATTCTAAATGGGATGGATGTTTTGATTCTAAATGGGATGGATGTTCTGATTCTAAATGGGATGGATGCCCTGTTCTGATTCTAAATGGGATGGATGTTCTGATTCTAAATGGGATGGATGTTTTGATTCTAAATGGGATGGATGTTCTGATTCTAAATGGGATGGATGTTCTGATTCTAAATGGGATGGATGTCCTGTTCTGATTCTAAATGGGATGGATGTTCTGATTCTAAATGGGATGGATGTTCTGATTCTAAATGGGATGGATGTTCTGATTCTAAATGGGATGGATGTCCTGTTCTAATGGAATGGATGTTCTGATTCTAAATGGGATGGATGTCCTGTTCTGATTCTAAATGGGATGGATGTTTTGATTCTAAATGGGATGGATGTTCTGATTCTAAATGGGATGGATGTCCTGTTCTGATTCTAAATGGGATGGATGTCCTGTTCTGATTCTAAATGGGATGGATGTCCTGTTCTGATTCTAAATGGGATGGATGTCCTGTTCTGATTCTAAACGGGATGGATGTCTTGTTCTGATTCTAAATGGGATGGATGTCCTGTTCTGATTCTAAATGGGATGGATGTTTTGATTCTAAATGAGATGGATGTTCTGATTCTAAATGGGATGGATGTTCTGATTCTAAATGGGATGGATGTTCTGATTCTAAATGGGATGGATGTTCTGATTCTAAATGGGATGGATGTTCTGATTCTAAATGGGATGGATGTTTTGATTCTAAATGGGATGGATGTCCTGTTCTGATTCTAAATGGGATGGATGTTTTGATTCTAAATGGGATGGATGTTTTGATTCTAAATGGGATGGATGGTCTGATTCTAAATGGGATGGATGTTTTGATTCTAAATGGGATGGATGTTTTGATTCTAAATGGGATGGATGTTCTGATTCTAAATGGATGGATGTTCTGATTCTAAATGGATGGATGTTCTGATTCTAAATGGGATGGATGTCCTGTTCTGATTCTAAATGGATGGATGTCCTGTTCTGATTCTAAACGGGATGGGTGTCCTGTTTTGATTCTAAATGGGATGGATGTCCTGTTCTGATGGAATGGATGTTCTGATTCTAAATGAGATGGATGTCCTGTTCTGATTCTAAATGGGATGGATGTTTTGATTCTAAATGGGATGGATGTTCTGATTCTAAATGGGATGGATGTCCTGTTCTGATTCTAAACGGGATGGGTGTCCTGTTCTGATTCTAAATGGGATGGATGTCTTGTTCTGATTCTAAATGGGATGGATGTCCTGTTCTGATTCTAAATGGGATGGATGTCCTGTTCTGATTCTAAATGGGATGGATGTTTTGATTCTAAATGGGATGGATGTCCTGTTGTGATTCTAAATGGGATGGATGTTTTGATTCTAAATGGGATGGATGTTTTGATTCTAAATGGGATGGATGTTCTGATTCTAAATGGGATGGATGTTTTGATTCTAAATGGGATGGATGTTTTGATTCTAAATGGGATGGATGTTCTGATTCTAAATGAGATGGATGTTCTGATTCTAAATGGGATGGATGTCCTGTTCTGATTCTAAATGGGATGGATGTCCTGTTCTGATTCTAAACGGGATGGATGTCCTGTTCTGATTCTAAATGGGATGGATGTTTTGATTCTAAATGGGATGGATGTTCTGATTCTAAATGGGATGGATGTTCTGATTCTAAATGGGATGGATGTTTTGATTCTAAATGGGATGGATGTTTTGATTCTAAATGAGATGGATGTTCTGATTCTAAATGGGATGGATGTCCTGTTCTGATTCTAAATGGGATGGATGTTCTGATTCTAAATGGGATGGATGTCCTGTTCTGATTCTAAATGGGATGGATGTCCTGTTCTGATTCTAAATGGGATGGATGTCCTGTTCTGATTCTAAATGGGATGGATGTCCTGTTCTGATTCTAAATGGGATGGATGTCCTGTTCTGATTCTAAATGGGATGGATGTTCTGATTCTAAATGGGATGGATGTTCTGATTCTAAATGGGATGGATGTCCTGTTTTGATTCTAAATGGGATGGATGTCCTGTTTTGATTCTAAATGGGATGGATGTCCTGTTCTGATTCTAAACGGGATGGGTGTCCTGTTCTGATTCTAAACGGGATGGATGTCTTGTTCTGATTCTAAATGGGATGGATGTCCTGTTCTGATTCTAAATGGGATGGATGTCCTGTTCTGATTCTAAATGGGATGGATGTTTTGATTCTAAATGGGATGGATGTCCTGTTCTGATTCTAAATGGGATGGATGTTTTGATTCTAAATGGGATGGATGTTCTGATTCTAAATGGGATGGATGTTCTGATTCTAAATGGGATGGATGTTCTGATTCTAAATGGGATGGATGTTCTGATTCTAAATGGGATGGATGTTCTGATTCTAAATGGGATGGATGTTCTGATTCTAAATGGGATGGATGTTCTGATTCTAAATGGGATGGATGTTTTGATTCTAAATGGGATGGATGTTCTGATTCTAAATGGGATGGATGTCCTGTTCTGATTCTAAATGGGATGGATGTCCTGTTCTGATTCTAAATGGGATGGATGTTCTGATTCTAAATGGAATGGATGTCCTGTTCTGATTCTAAATGGGATGGATGTCCTGTTCTGATTCTAAATGGGATGGATGTTTTGATTCTAAATGGGATGGATGTCCTGTTCTGATTCTAAATGGGATGGATGTTCTGATTCTAAATGGGATGGATGTTCTGATTCTAAATGGGATGGATGTCCTGTTCTGATTCTAAACGGGATGGATGTCCTGTTCTGATTCTAAACGGGATGGATGTCCTGTTCTGATTCTAAATGGGATGGATGTTTTGATTCTAAATGAGATGGATGTTCTGATTCTAAATGGGATGGATGTTCTGATTCTAAATGGGATGGATGTCCTGTTCTGATTCTAAATGGGATGGATGTCCTGTTCTGATTCTAAATGGGATGGATGTCCTGTTCTGATTCTAAACGGGATGGATGTCCTGTTCTGATTCTAAACGGGATGGATGTCTTGTTCTGATTCTAAATGGGATGGATGTCCTGTTCTGATTCTAAATGGGATGGATGTCCTGTTCTGATTCTAAATGGGATGGATGTTTTGATTCTAAATGGGATGGATGTCCTGTTCTGATTCTAAATGGGATGGATGTTTTGATTCTAAATGGGATGGATGTTTTGATTCTAAATGGGATGGATGTTCTGATTCTAAATGGGATGGATGTTTTGATTCTAAATGGGATGGATGTTTTGATTCTAAATGGGATGGATGTTCTGATTCTAAATGAGATGGATGTTCTGATTCTAAATGGGATGGATGTCCTGTTCTGATTCTAAATGGGATGGATGTCCTGTTCTGATTCTAAACGGGATGGATGTCCTGTTCTGATTCTAAATGGGATGGATGTTTTGATTCTAAATGGGATGGATGTTCTGATTCTAAATGGGATGGATGTTCTGATTCTAAATGGGATGGATGTTTTGATTCTAAATGGGATGGATGTTTTGATTCTAAATGGGATGGATGTTCTGATTCTAAATGGGATGGATGTCCTGTTCTGATTCTAAATGGGATGGATGTTCTGATTCTAAATGGGATGGATGTCCTGTTCTGATTCTAAATGGGATGGATGTCCTGTTCTGATTCTAAATGGGATGGATGTCCTGTTCTGATTCTAAATGGGATGGATGTCCTGTTCTGATTCTAAATGGGATGGATGTCCTGTTCTGATTCTAAATGGGATGGATGTTCTGATTCTAAATGGGATGGATGTTCTGATTCTAAATGGGATGGATGTCCTGTTTTGATTCTAAATGGGATGGATGTCCTGTTTGATTCTAAATGGGATGGATGTCCTGTTCTGATTCTAAATGGGATGGATGTCCTGTTCTGATTCTAAATGGGATGGATGTCTTGTTCTGATTCTAAATGGGATGGATGTCCTGTTCTGATTCTAAATGGGATGGATGTCCTGTTCTGATTCTAAATGGGATGGATGTTTTGATTCTAAATGGGATGGATGTCCTGTTCTGATTCTAAATGGGATGGATGTTTTGATTCTAAATGGGATGGATGTTCTGATTCTAAATGGGATGGATGTTCTGATTCTAAATGGGATGGATGTTCTGATTCTAAATGGGATGGATGTTCTGATTCTAAATGGGATGGATGTTCTGATTCTAAATGGGATGGATGTTCTGATTCTAAATGGGATGGATGTTCTGATTCTAAATGGGATGGATGTTTTGATTCTAAATGGGATGGATGTTCTGATTCTAAATGGGATGGATGTCCTGTTCTGATTCTAAATGGGATGGATGTCCTGTTCTGATTCTAAATGGGATGGATGTTCTGATTCTAAATGGGATGGATGTCCTGTTCTGATTCTAAATGGGATGGATGTCCTGTTCTGATTCTAAATGGGATGGATGTTTTGATTCTAAATGAGATGGATGTCCTGTTCTGATTCTAAATGGGATGGATGTTCTGATTCTAAATGGGATGGATGTTCTGATTCTAAATGGGATGGATGTCCTGTTCTGATTCTAAACGGGATGGGTGTCCTGTTCTGATTCTAAACGGCTGTCTCTTATACACAGATGGATGTCCTGTTCTGATTCTAAATGGGATGGATGTTTTGATTCTAAATGGGATGGATGTTCTGATTCTAAATGGGATGGATGTTCTGATTCTAAATGGGATGGATGTCCTGTTCTGATTCTAAATGGGATGGATGTCCTGTTCTGATTCTAAATGGGATGGATGTCCTGTTCTGATTCTAAATGGGATGGATGTCCTGTTCTGATTCTAAATGGGATGGATGTCTTGTTCTGATTCTAAATGGGATGGATGTCCTGTTCTGATTCTAAATGGGATGGATGTCCTGTTCTGATTCTAAATGGGATGGATGTTTTGATTCTAAATGGGATGGATGTCCTGTTCTGATTCTAAATGGGATGGATGTTTTGATTCTAAATGGGATGGATGTTTTGATTCTAAATGGGATGGATGTTCTGATTCTAAATGGGATGGATGTTTTGATTCTAAATGGGATGGATGTTTTGATTCTAAATGGGATGGATGTTCTGATTCTAAATGAGATGGATGTTCTGATTCTAAATGGGATGGATGTCCTGTTCTGATTCTAAATGGGATGGATGTCCTGTTCTGATTCTAAACGGGATGGATGTCCTGTTCTGATTCTAAATGGGATGGATGTTTTGATTCTAAATGGGATGGATGTTCTGATTCTAAATGGGATGGATGTTCTGATTCTAAATGGGATGGATGTCCTGTTCTGATTCTAAATGGGATGGATGTTTTGATTCTAAATGGGATGGATGTTTTGATTCTAAATGGGATGGATGTTCTGATTCTAAATGGGATGGATGTTTTGATTCTAAATGGGATGGATGTTTTGATTCTAAATGGGATGGATGTTCTGATTCTAAGTGAGATGGATGTTCTGATTCTAAATTGGATGGATGTTCTGACTCTAACGGGATGGATGCCCTGTTCTGATTCTAAATTGAATGGATGTCCTGTTCTGATTCTAAACGGGATGGGTGTCCTGTTTTTGATTCTAAACGGGATGGGTGTCCTGTTCTGATGGAATGGATGTTCTGATTCTAAATGAGATGGATGTCCTGTTCTGATTTCTAAATTGGGATGGATGTTTTGATTCTAAATGGGATGGATGTTCTGATTCTAAATGTGATGGATGTCTGGTTCTGATTCTAAACGGGGATGGGTGTCCTGTTCTGATTCTAACGGATGTATGTCTTGTTTCTGATTCTAAATGGGATGGATGTCCTGTTCTGATTCTAAATGGGATGGATGTCCTGTTCTGATTCTAATGGGATGGATGTTTTGATTCTAAATGGGATGGATGTCCTGTTGTGATTCTAAATGGGATGGATGTTTTGATTCTAAATGGGATGGATGTTTTGATTCTAAATGGGATGGATGTTCTGATTTTAAATGGGATGGATGTTTTGATTCTAAATGGGATGGATGTTTTGATTCATAATGGGATGGATGTTCTGATTCTAAGTGAGATGGATGTTCTGATTCTAAATGGGATGGATGTCCTGTTCTGATTCTAAATGGGATGGGTGTCTGTTCTGATTCTAAACGGGATGGATGTCCTGTTCTGATTCTAAATGGGATGGATGTTTTGATTCTAAATTAGATGGATGTTCTGATTCTAAATGGGATGGATGTTCTGATTCTAAATGGGATGGATGTTCTGATTCTAAATGGGATGGAGGTTTTGATTCTAAATGGGATGGAGGTTTTGATTCTAAATGAGATGGATGTTCTGATTCTAAATGGGATGGATGTCCTGTTCTGATTCTAAATGGGATGGATGTTCTGATTCTAAATGGGATGGATGTCCTGTTCTGATTCTAATGGGATGGGTGTCCTGTTCTGATTCTAAATGGGATGGATGTCCTGTTCTGATTCCAAATGGGATGGATGTCCTGTTCTGATTCTAAATTGGGATGGATGTCCTGTTCTGATTCTAAATTGGGATGGATGTTTCTGATTCTAAATGGGATGGATGTTCTGATTCTAAATGCGGTGGATATTCCTGTTTTGATTTCTAAATGGGGTGGATGTCCTGTTTTGATTCTAAATGGGATGGATGTCCTGTTCTGATTCTAAACGTGATGGGTGTCCTGTTCTGATTCTAAACGGGATGTATGTCTTGTTCTGATTCTAAATGGGATGGATGTCCTGTCTGATTCTAATGGGATGGATGTCCTGTTCTGATTCTAAATGGGATGGATGTTTTGATTCTAAATGGATGGATGTCCTGTTGTGATTCTAAATGGGATGGATGTTTTTGATTCTAAATGGGGATGGATGTTCTGATTCTAAATGAGATGGATGTTCTGATTCTAAATGGGAAATGGATGTCCTGTTCAGATTTTAAATGGGATGGATGTTTTGATTCTAAATGAGATGGATGTCCTGTTCTGATTCTAAATGGGATGGATGTCTGTTCTGATTCTAAACGGGATGGGTGTCCTGTTCTGATTCTAAACGGGATGGGTGTCCTGTTCTGATTCTAAACGGGATGGATGTCCTGTTCTGATTCTAAATGGATGGATGTCCTGTTCTGATTCTAAATGGGATGGGTGTCCTGTTCTGATTCTAAACGGAATGGATGTTTTGATTCTAAATGAGATGGATGTTCTGATTCTAAATGGGATGGATGTCCTGTTCAGATTCTAAATGGGATGGATGTCCTGTTCTGATTCTAAATGGGATGGACTGTCCTGTTCTGATTCTAAATGGGATGGATTCCTGTTCTGATTCTAAACGGGATGGATGTCCTGTTTTGATTCTAAACGGGAATGGATGTCCTGTTCTGATTCTAAACGGGATGGATGTCCTGTTCTGATTCTAAACGGGATCGATGTCCTGTTCTGATTCTAAACGGGATGGATGTCCTGTTCTGATTCTAAACGGGATGGATGTCCTGTTCTGATTTAAACGTGAATGGATGGATGTTATGCTGATTCTAAATGTGATGGATGGATGTTCTGATTCTAAATGGGATGGATGGATGTTCTGATTCTAAATGGGATGGATGTTTTGATTCTAAATGAGATGGATGTTCTGATTCTAATGGGATGGATGCCCTGTTCTGATTCTAAATTGAATGGATGTTCTGATTCTAAATGGAATGGATGTTTTGATTCTAATTGGGATGGATGTTCTGATTCTAAATGGGATGGGATGTTCTGATTCTAAATGGGATGGATGTCCTGTTCTGATTCTAAACAGGATGGATGTTCTGATTCTAAAACAGGATGGATGTTCTGATTCTAAATGGGATGGATGTTCTGATTCTAAATGGGATGGATGTTCTGATTCTAAATGGGATGGATGTTCTGATTCTAAATGGGAGGGATGTTCTGATTCTAAATGGGATGGATGTTCTGATTCTAAATGGGATGGATGTTCTGATTCTAAATGGGATGGATATTCTGATTCTAAATGGGATGGATGTTTTGATTCTAAATGAGATGGATGTTCTGATTCTAAATGGGATGGATGTCCTGTTCTGATTCTAAATGGGATGGATGCCCTGTTCTGATTCTAAATGGGATGGATGTTCTGATTCTAAATTGAATGGATGTCCTGTTTCTGATTCTAAATGGGATGGATGTCCTGTTCTGATTCTAAATGGGATGGATGTTTTGATTCTAAATGAGATGGATGTCCTGTTCTGATTCTAAATGGGATGGATGTTCTGATTCTAAATGGGATGGATGTTCTGATTCTAAATGGGATGGATGTCCTGTTCTGATTCTAAACGGGATGGGTGTCCTGTTCTGATTCTAAACGGAATGGGTGTCCTGTTCTGATTCTAAATGGGATGGATGTTTTGATTCTAAATGAGATGGATGTTCTGATTCTAAATGAGATGGATGTTCTGATTCTAAATGGGATGGATGTCCTGTTCTGATTCTAAACGGGATGTATGTCTTGTTCTTGATTCTAAATGGGATGGATGTCCTGTTCTGATTCTAAATGGGATGGATGTCCTGTTCTGATTCTAAATGGGATGGATGTTTTGATTCTAAATGGGATGGATGTCCTGTGTGATTCTAAATGGGATGGATGTTTTGATTCTAAATGGGATGGATGTTTTGATTCTAAATGGGATGGATGTTCTGATTTTAAATGGGATGGATGTTTTGATTCTAAATGGGATGGATGTTTGATTCTAATGGGATGGATGTTCTGATTCTAAGTGAGATGGATGTTCTGATTCTAAATGGGATGGATGTCCTGTTTCTGATTCTAAATGGATGGGTGTCCTGTTCTGATTCTAAACGGGATGGATGTCCTGTTCTGATTCTAAATGGGATGGATGTTCTGATTCTAAATGGGATGGATGTTCTGATTCTAAATGGGATGGATGTTCTGATTCTAAATGGGATGGAGGTTTTGATTCTAAATGGGATGGAGGTTTGATCTAAATGAGATGGATGTTCTGATTCTAAATGGGATGGATGTCCTGTTCTGATTCTAAATTGGGATGGGTGTCCTGTTCTTGATTCTAAATGGGATGGATGTCCTGTTCTGATTCCAAATGGGATGGATGTCCCTGTTCTGATTCTAAATTGGGATGGATGTCCTGTTCTGATTCTAAATTGGGATGGATGTTCTGATTCTAAATGGGATGGATGTTCTGAATTCTAAATGCGGTGGATATCCTGTTTTGATTCTAAATGGGGTGGATGTCCTGTTTTGATTCTAAATGGGATGGATGTCCTGTTCTGATTCTAAATGAGATGGATGTCCTGTTCTGATTCTAAATTGTATGGGTGTTCTGATTCTAAATTGTATGGATGTTCTGATACTAAATAGGATGGATGTTCTGATTCTAAATGGGATGCATGTTCTGATTCTAAATGGGATAGATGTTCTGATTCTAAATGGGATGGATGTTCTGTTTTGATTCTAAATGGATGAATGTTCTGTTCTGATTCTAAATGGGATGGTTGCTCTGATTCTAAAAATGGGTGGTTGTTTTGATTCTAAATGTCCTGGTGATGTATTGATTCTAAAATGAGATGGATGTTCTGATTCTAAATTGTATGGATGTTCTGATACTAAATGGGATGGATGTTCTGATTCTAAATGGAATGTATGTCCTGTTTTGATTCTAATTGGATGGATGTCCTGATTCTAAATGGGATGGATGTCCTGTTCTGATTCTAAATGGGATGGATGTTTTGATTCTAAATGGGAGGGATGTCCTGTTCTGATTCTAAATGGGATGGATGTTTTGATTCTAAATGGGAATGGATGTCCTGTTCTGATCTAAACGGGAGGGTGTCCTGTTCTGATTCTAAACGGGATGTATGTCTTGTTCTGATTCTAAATGGGATGGATGTCCTGTTCTGATTCTAAATGGGATGGATGTCCTGTTCTGATTCTAAATGGGATGGATGTTTTGATTCTAAATGGGATGGATGTCCTGTTGTGATTCTAAATGGGATGGATGTTTTGATTCTAAATGGGATGGATGTTTTGATTCTAAATGGGATGGATGTTTCTGATTCTAAGTGAGATGGATGTTCTGATTCTAAATGGGATGGATGTCCTGTTCTGATTCTAAATGGGATGGGTGTCCTGTTCTGATTCTAAACGGGATGGATGTCCTGTTCTGATTCTAAATGGGATGGATGTTTTGATTCTAAATTAGATGGATGTTCTGATTCTAAATGGGATGGATGTTCTGATTCTAAATGGGATGGATGTTCTGATTCTAAATGGGATGGAGGTTTTGATTCTAAATGGGATGGAGGTTTTGATTCTAAATGAGATGGATGTTCTGATTCTAAATGGGATGGATGTCCTGTTCTGATTCTAAATGGGATGGATGTTCTGATTCTAAATGGGATGGATGTCCTGTTCTGATTCTAAAATGGGATGGGTGTCCTGTTCTGATTCTAAATGGGATGGATGTCCTGTTCTGATTCCAAATGGGAGGATTGTCCTGTTCATGATTCTAAATTGGGATGGATGTCCTGTTCTGATTCTAAATTGGGATGGATGTTCTGATTCTAAATGGGATGGATGTTCTGATTCTAAATGCGGTGGATATCCTGTTTTGATTCTAAATGGGGTGGATGTCCTGTTTTGATTCTAAATGGGATG
Source organism: Oncorhynchus kisutch (assembly GCF_002021735.2). NCBI lineage: Eukaryota > Metazoa > Chordata > Actinopteri > Salmoniformes > Salmonidae > Oncorhynchus > Oncorhynchus kisutch. Next base: position 22,168 of record NW_022263095.1, read on the forward strand.
GATGTCCTGTTCTGATTCTAAACGTGATGGGTGTCCTGTTCTGATTCTAAACGGGATGTATGTCTTGTTCTGATTCTAAATGGGATGGATGTCCTGTTCTGATTCTAAATGGGATGGATGTCCTGTTCTGATTCTAAATGGGATGGATGTTTTGATTCTAAATGGGATGGATGTCCTGTTGTGATTCTAAATGGGATGGATGTTTTGATTCTAAATGGGATGGATGTTCTGATTCTAAATGAGATGGATGTTCTGATTCTAAATGGGATGGATGTCCTGTTCAGATTTTAAATGGGATGGATGTTTTGATTCTAAATGAGATGGATGTCCTGTTCTGATTCTAAATGGGATGGATGTCCTGTTCTGATTCTAAACGGGATGGGTGTCCTGTTCTGATTCTAAACGGGATGGGTGTCCTGTTCTGATTCTAAACGGGATGGATGTCCTGTTCTGATTCTAAATGGGATGGATGTCCTGTTCTGATTCTAAATGGGATGGGTGTCCTGTTCTGATTCTAAACGGAATGGATGTTTTGATTCTAAATGAGATGGATGTTCTGATTCTAAATGGGATGGATGTCCTGTTCAGATTCTAAATGGGATGGATGTCCTGTTCTGATTCTAAATGGGATGGATGTCCTGTTCTGATTCTAAATGGGATGGATGTCCTGTTCTGATTCTAAACGGGATTGATGTCCTGTTCTGATTCTAAACGGGATGGATGTCCTGTTTTGATTCTAAACGGGATGGATGTCCTGTTCTGATTCTAAACGGGATGGATGTCCTGTTCTGATTCTAAACGGGATCGATGTCCTGTTCTGATTCTAAACGGGATGGATGTCCTGTTCTGATTCTAAACGGGATGGATGTCCTGTTCTGATTTTAAACGTGATGGATGGATGTTCTGATTCTAAATGTGATGGATGGATGTTCTGATTCTAAATGGGATGGATGGATGTTCTGATTCTAAATGGGATGGATGTTTTGATTCTAAATGAGATGGATGTTCTGATTCTAAATGGGATGGATGCCCTGTTCTGATTCTAAATTGAATGGATGTTCTGATTCTAAATGGAATGGATGTTTTGATTCTAATTGGGATGGATGTTCTGATTCTAAATGGGATGGATGTTCTGATTCTAAATGGGATGGATGTCCTGTTCTGATTCTAAACAGGATGGATGTTCTGATTCTAAACAGGATGGATGTTCTGATTCTAAATGGGATGGATGTTCTGATTCTAAATGGGATGGATGTTCTGATTCTAAATGGGATGGATGTTCTGATTCTAAATGGGATGGATGTTCTGATTCTAAATGGGATGGATGTTCTGATTCTAAATGGGATGGATGTTCTGATTCTAAATGGGATGGATATTCTGATTCTAAATGGGATGGATGTTTTGATTCTAAATGAGATGGATGTTCTGATTCTAAATGGGATGGATGTCCTGTTCTGATTCTAAATGGGATGGATGCCCTGTTCTGATTCTAAATGGGATGGATGTTCTGATTCTAAATTGAATGGATGTCCTGTTCTGATTCTAAATGGGATGGATGTCCTGTTCTGATTCTAAATGGGATGGATGTTTTGATTCTAAATGAGATGGATGTCCTGTTCTGATTCTAAATGGGATGGATGTTCTGATTCTAAATGGGATGGATGTTCTGATTCTAAATGGGATGGATGTCCTGTTCTGATTCTAAACGGGATGGGTGTCCTGTTCTGATTCTAAACGGAATGGGTGTCCTGTTCTGATTCTAAATGGGATGGATGTTTTGATTCTAAATGAGATGGATGTTCTGATTCTAAATGAGATGGATGTTCTGATTCTAAATGGGATGGATGTCCTGTTCTGATTCTAAACGGGATGTATGTCTTGTTCTGATTCTAAATGGGATGGATGTCCTGTTCTGATTCTAAATGGGATGGATGTCCTGTTCTGATTCTAAATGGGATGGATGTTTTGATTCTAAATGGGATGGATGTCCTGTTGTGATTCTAAATGGGATGGATGTTTTGATTCTAAATGGGATGGATGTTTTGATTCTAAATGGGATGGATGTTCTGATTTTAAATGGGATGGATGTTTTGATTCTAAATGGGATGGATGTTTTGATTCTAAATGGGATGGATGTTCTGATTCTAAGTGAGATGGATGTTCTGATTCTAAATGGGATGGATGTCCTGTTCTGATTCTAAATGGGATGGGTGTCCTGTTCTGATTCTAAACGGGATGGATGTCCTGTTCTGATTCTAAATGGGATGGATGTTCTGATTCTAAATGGGATGGATGTTCTGATTCTAAATGGGATGGATGTTCTGATTCTAAATGGGATGGAGGTTTTGATTCTAAATGGGATGGAGGTTTTGATTCTAAATGAGATGGATGTTCTGATTCTAAATGGGATGGATGTCCTGTTCTGATTCTAAATGGGATGGGTGTCCTGTTCTGATTCTAAATGGGATGGATGTCCTGTTCTGATTCCAAATGGGATGGATGTCCTGTTCTGATTCTAAATTGGGATGGATGTCCTGTTCTGATTCTAAATTGGGATGGATGTTCTGATTCTAAATGGGATGGATGTTCTGATTCTAAATGCGGTGGATATCCTGTTTTGATTCTAAATGGGGTGGATGTCCTGTTTTGATTCTAAATGGGATGGATGTCCTGTTCTGATTCTAAATGAGATGGATGTCCTGTTCTGATTCTAAATTGTATGGGTGTTCTGATTCTAAATTGTATGGATGTTCTGATACTAAATAGGATGGATGTTCTGATTCTAAATGGGATGCATGTTCTGATTCTAAATGGGATAGATGTTCTGATTCTAAATGGGATGGATGTTCTGTTTTGATTCTAAATGGGATGAATGTTCTGTTCTGATTCTAAATGGGATGGTTGCTCTGATTCTAAATGGGATGGTTGTTTTGATTCTAAATGTGGTGGATGTCCTGTTTTGATTCTAAATGAGATGGATGTTCTGATTCTAAATTGTATGGATGTTCTGATACTAAATGGGATGGATGTTCTGATTCTAAATGGGATGTATGTCCTGTTTTGATTCTAAATTGGATGGATGTCCTGATTCTAAATGGGATGGATGTCCTGTTCTGATTCTAAATGGGATGGATGTTTTGATTCTAAATGGGATGGATGTCCTGTTCTGATTCTAAATGGGATGGATGTTTTGATTCTAAATGGGATGGATGTTCTGATTCTAAATGGGATGGATGTCCTGTTCTGATTCTAAACGGGATGGATGTCCTGTTCTGATTCTAAATGGGATGGATGTCCTGTTCTGATTCTAAACGGGATGGGTGTCCTGTTCTGATTCTAAACGGGATGTATGTCTTGTTCTGATTCTAAATGGGATGGATGTCCTGTAATGATTCTAAATGGGATGTATGTTTTGATTCTAAACGAGATGGATGTTCTGATTCTAAACGGGATGGATGTTCTGATTCTAAACGGGATGGATGTTCTGATTCTAAATGGGATGGATGTTCTGATTCTAAATGGGATGGATGTTCTGATTCTAAATGGGATGGATGTTTTGATTCTAAATGGGATGGATGTCCTGTTGTGATTCTAAATGGGATGGATGTTTTGATTCTAAATGGGATGGATGTTTTGATTCTAAATGGGATGGATGGTCTGATTTTAAATGGGATGGATGTTTTGATTCTAAATGGGATGGATGTTTTGATTCTAAATGGGATGGATGTTCTGATTCTAAGTGAGATGGATGTTCTGATTCTAAATTGGATGGATGTTCTGACTCTAAACGGGATGGATGCCCTGTTCTGATTCTAAATTGAATGGATGTCCTGTTCTGATTCTAAACGGGATGGGTGTCCTGTTTTGATTCTAAACGGGATGGGTGTCCTGTTCTGATGGAATGGATGTTCTGATTCTAAATGAGATGGATGTCCTGTTCTGATTCTAAATGGGATGGATGTTTTGATTCTAAATGGGATGGATGTTCTGATTCTAAATGGGATGGATGTCCTGTTCTGATTCTAAACGGGATGGGTGTCCTGTTCTGATTCTAAATGGGATGTATGTCTTGTTCTGATTCTAAATGGGATGGATGTCCTGTTCTGATTCTAAATGGGATGGATGTCCTGTTCTGATTCTAAATGGGATGGATGTTTTGATTCTAAATGGGATGGATGTCCTGTTGTGATTCTAAATGGGATGGATGTTTTGATTCTAAATGGGATGGATGTTTTGATTCTAAATGGGATGGATGTTCTGATTTTAAATGGGATGGATGTTTTGATTCTAAATGGGATGGATGTTTTGATTCTAAATGGGATGGATGTTCTGATTCTAAGTGAGATGGATGTTCTGATTCTAAATGGGATGGATGTCCTGTTCTGATTCTAAATGGGATGGGTGTCCTGTTCTGATTCTAAACGGGATGGATGTCCTGTTCTGATTCTAAATGGGATGGATGTTTTGATTCTAAATGGGATGGATGTTCTGATTCTAAATGGGATGGAGGTTTTGATTCTAAATGGGATGGAGGTTTTGATTCTAAATGGGATGGAGGTTTTGATTCTAAATGAGATGGATGTTCTGATTCTAAATGGGATGGATGTCCTGTTCTGATTCTAAATGGGATGGATGTTCTGATTCTAAATGGGATGGATGTTCTGATTCTAAATGGGATGGGTGTCCTGTTCTGATTCTAAATGGGATGGATGTCCTGTTCTGATTCCAAATGGGATGGATGTCCTGTTCTGATTCTAAATTGGGATGGATGTCCTGTTCTGATTCTAAATTGGGATGGATGTTCTGATTCTAAATGGGATGGATGTTCTGATTCTAAATGCGGTGGATATCCTGTTTTGATTCTAAATGGGGTGGATGTCCTGTTTTGATTCTAAATGGGATGGATGTCCTGTTCTGATTCTAAACGTGATGGGTGTCCTGTTCTGATTCTAAACGGGATGTATGTCTTGTTCTGATTCTAAATGGGATGGATGTCCTGTTCTGATTCTAAATGGGATGGATGTCCTGTTCTGATTCTAAATGGGATGGATGTTTTGATTCTAAATGGGATGGATGTCCTGTTGTGATTCTAAATGGGATGGATGTTTTGATTCTAAATGGGATGGATGTTCTGATTCTAAATGGGATGGATGTTCTGATTCTAAATGGGATGGATGTTCTGATTCTAAATGGGATGGATGTTCTGATTCTAAATGGGATGGATGTTCTGATTCTAAATGGGATGGATGTTCTGATTCTAAATGGGATGGATATTCTGATTCTAAATGGGATGGATGTTTTGATTCTAAATGAGATGGATGTTCTGATTCTAAATGGGATGGATGTCCTGTTCTGATTCTAAATGGGATGGATGCCCTGTTCTGATTCTAAATGGGATGGATGTTCTGATTCTAAATTGAATGGATGTCCTGTTCTGATTCTAAATGGGATGGATGTCCTGTTCTGATTCTAAATGGGATGGATGTTTTGATTCTAAATGAGATGGATGTCCTGTTCTGATTCTAAATGGGATGGATGTTCTGATTCTAAATGGGATGGATGTTCTGATTCTAAATGGGATGGATGTCCTGTTCTGATTCTAAACGGGATGGGTGTCCTGTTCTGATTCTAAACGGAATGGGTGTCCTGTTCTGATTCTAAATGGGATGGATGTTTTGATTCTAAATGAGATGGATGTTCTGATTCTAAATGAGATGGATGTTCTGATTCTAAATGGGATGGATGTCCTGTTCTGATTCTAAATTGGATGGATGTCCTGTTCTGATTCTAAACAGGATGGATGTCCTGTTCTGATTCTAAACGGGATGGGTGTCCTGTTCTGATTCTAAACGGGATGTATGTCTTGTTCTGATTCTAAATGGGATGGATGTCCTGTTCTGATTCTAAATGGGATGGATGTCCTGTTCTGATTCTAAATGGGATGGATGTTTTGATTCTAAATGGGATGGATGTCCTGTTGTGATTCTAAATGGGATGGATGTTTTGATTCTAAATGGGATGGATGTTTTGATTCTAAATGGGATGGATGTTCTGATTTTAAATGGGATGGATGTTTTGATTCTAAATGGGATGGATGTTTTGATTCTAAATGGGATGGATGTTCTGATTCTAAGTGAGATGGATGTTCTGATTCTAAATGGGATGGATGTCCTGTTCTGATTCTAAATGGGATGGGTGTCCTGTTCTGATTCTAAACGGGATGGATGTCCTGTTCTGATTCTAAATGGGATGGATGTTCTGATTCTAAATGGGATGGATGTTCTGATTCTAAATGGGATGGATGTTCTGATTCTAAATGGGATGGAGGTTTTGATTCTAAATGGGATGGAGGTTTTGATTCTAAATGAGATGGATGTTCTGATTCTAAATGGGATGGATGTCCTGTTCTGATTCTAAATGGGATGGGTGTCCTGTTCTGATTCTAAATGGGATGGATGTCCTGTTCTGATTCCAAATGGGATGGATGTCCTGTTCTGATTCTAAATTGGGATGGATGTCCTGTTCTGATTCTAAATTGGGATGGATGTTCTGATTCTAAATGGGATGGATGTTCTGATTCTAAATGCGGTGGATATCCTGTTTTGATTCTAAATGGGGTGGATGTCCTGTTTTGATTCTAAATGGGATGGATGTCCTGTTCTGATTCTAAATGAGATGGATGTCCTGTTCTGATTCTAAATTGAATGGATGTCCTGTTCTGATTCTAAACGGGATGTATGTCTTGTTCTGATTCTAAATGGGATGGATGTCCTGTAATGATTCTAAATGGGATGTATGTTTTGATTCTAAATGAGATGGATGTTCTGATTCTAAACGGGATGGATGTTCTGATTCTAAACGGGATGGATGTTCTGATTCTAAATGGGATGGATGTTCTGATTCTAAATGGGATGGATGTTTTGATTCTAAATGGGATGGATGTCCTGTTGTGATTCTAAATGGGATGGATGTTTTGATTCTAAATGGGATGGATGTTTTGATTCTAAATGGGATGGATGGTCTGATTTTAAATGGGATGGATGTTTTGATTCTAAATGGGATGGATGTTTTGATTCTAAATGGGATGGATGTTCTGATTCTAAGTGAGATGGATGTTCTGATTCTAAATTGGATGGATGTTCTGACTCTAAACGGGATGGATGCCCTGTTCTGATTCTAAATTGAATGGATGTCCTGTTCTGATTCTAAACGGGATGGGTGTCCTGTTTTGATTCTAAACGGGATGGGTGTCCTGTTCTGATGGAATGGATGTTCTGATTCTAAATGAGATGGATGTCCTGTTCTGATTCTAAATGGGATGGATGTTTTGATTCTAAATGGGATGGATGTTCTGATTCTAAATGGGATGGATGTCCTGTTCTGATTCTAAACGGGATGGGTGTCCTGTTCTGATTCTAAACGGGATGTATGTCTTGTTCTGATTCTAAATGGGATGGATGTCCTGTTCTGATTCTAAATGGGATGGATGTCCTGTTCTGATTCTAAATGGGATGGATGTTTTGATTCTAAATGGGATGGATGTCCTGTTGTGATTCTAAATGGGATGGATGTTTTGATTCTAAATGGGATGGATGTTTTGATTCTAAATGGGATGGATGTTCTGATTTTAAATGGGATGGATGTTTTGATTCTAAATGGGATGGATGTTTTGATTCTAAATGGGATGGATGTTCTGATTCTAAGTGAGATGGATGTTCTGATTCTAAATGGGATGGATGTCCTGTTCTGATTCTAAATGGGATGGGTGTCCTGTTCTGATTCTAAACGGGATGGATGTCCTGTTCTGATTCTAAATGGGATGGATGTTTTGATTCTAAATTAGATGGATGTTCTGATTCTAAATGGGATGGATGTTCTGATTCTAAATGGGATGGATGTTCTGATTCTAAATGGGATGGAGGTTTTGATTCTAAATGGGATGGAGGTTTTGATTCTAAATGAGATGGATGTTCTGATTCTAAATGGGATGGATGTCCTGTTCTGATTCTAAATGGGATGGATGTTCTGATTCTAAATGGGATGGATGTCCTGTTCTGATTCTAAATGGGATGGGTGTCCTGTTCTGATTCTAAATGGGATGGATGTCCTGTTCTGATTCCAAATGGGATGGATGTCCTGTTCTGATTCTAAATTGGGATGGATGTCCTGTTCTGATTCTAAATTGGGATGGATGTTCTGATTCTAAATGGGATGGATGTTCTGATTCTAAATGCGGTGGATATCCTGTTTTGATTCTAAATGGGGTGGATGTCCTGTTTTGATTCTAAATGGGATGGATGTCCTGTTCTGATTCTAAACGTGATGGGTGTCCTGTTCTGATTCTAAACGGGATGTATGTCTTGTTCTGATTCTAAATGGGATGGATGTCCTGTTCTGATTCTAAATGGGATGGATGTCCTGTTCTGATTCTAAATGGGATGGATGTTTTGATTCTAAATGGGATGGATGTCCTGTTGTGATTCTAAATGGGATGGATGTTTTGATTCTAAATGGGATGGATGTTCTGATTCTAAATGAGATGGATGTTCTGATTCTAAATGGGATGGATGTCCTGTTCAGATTTTAAATGGGATGGATGTTTTGATTCTAAATGAGATGGATGTCCTGTTCTGATTCTAAATGGGATGGATGTCCTGTTCTGATTCTAAACGGGATGGGTGTCCTGTTCTGATTCTAAACGGGATGGGTGTCCTGTTCTGATTCTAAACGGGATGGATGTCCTGTTCTGATTCTAAATGGGATGGATGTCCTGTTCTGATTCTAAATGGGATGGGTGTCCTGTTCTGATTCTAAACGGAATGGATGTTTTGATTCTAAATGAGATGGATGTTCTGATTCTAAATGGGATGGATGTCCTGTTCAGATTCTAAATGGGATGGATGTCCTGTTCTGATTCTAAATGGGATGGATGTCCTGTTCTGATTCTAAATGGGATGGATGTCCTGTTCTGATTCTAAACGGGATTGATGTCCTGTTCTGATTCTAAACGGGATGGATGTCCTGTTTTGATTCTAAACGGGATGGATGTCCTGTTCTGATTCTAAACGGGATGGATGTCCTGTTCTGATTCTAAACGGGATCGATGTCCTGTTCTGATTCTAAACGGGATGGATGTCCTGTTCTGATTCTAAATGGGATGGATGTCCTGTTCTGATTCTAAACGGGATGGGTGTCCTGTTCTGATTCTAAACGGGATGGGTGTCCTGTTCTGATTCTAAACGGGATGGATGTCCTGTTCTGATTCTAAATGGGATGGATGTCCTGTTCTGATTCTAAATGGGATGGGTGTCCTGTTCTGATTCTAAACGGAATGGATGTTTTGATTCTAAATGAGATGGATGTTCTGATTCTAAATGGGATGGATGTCCTGTTCAGATTCTAAATGGGATGGATGTCCTGTTCTGATTCTAAATGGGATGGATGTCCTGTTCTGATTCTAAATGGGATGGATGTCCTGTTCTGATTCTAAACGGGATTGATGTCCTGTTCTGATTCTAAACGGGATGGATGTCCTGTTTTGATTCTAAACGGGATGGATGTCCTGTTCTGATTCTAAACGGGATGGATGTCCTGTTCTGATTCTAAACGGGATCGATGTCCTGTTCTGATTCTAAACGGGATGGATGTCCTGTTCTGATTCTAAACGGGATGGATGTCCTGTTCTGATTTTAAACGTGATGGATGGATGTTCTGATTCTAAATGTGATGGATGGATGTTCTGATTCTAAATGGGATGGATGGATGTTCTGATTCTAAATGGGATGGATGTTTTGATTCTAAATGAGATGGATGTTCTGATTCTAAATGGGATGGATGCCCTGTTCTGATTCTAAATTGAATGGATGTTCTGATTCTAAATGGAATGGATGTTTTGATTCTAATTGGGATGGATGTTCTGATTCTAAATGGGATGGATGTTCTGATTCTAAATGGGATGGATGTCCTGTTCTGATTCTAAACAGGATGGATGTTCTGATTCTAAACAGGATGGATGTTCTGATTCTAAATGGGATGGATGTTCTGATTCTAAATGGGATGGATGTTCTGATTCTAAATGGGATGGATGTTCTGATTCTAAATGGGATGGATGTTCTGATTCTAAATGGGATGGATGTTCTGATTCTAAATGGGATGGATGTTCTGATTCTAAATGGGATGGATATTCTGATTCTAAATGGGATGGATGTTTTGATTCTAAATGAGATGGATGTTCTGATTCTAAATGGGATGGATGTCCTGTTCTGATTCTAAATGGGATGGATGCCCTGTTCTGATTCTAAATGGGATGGATGTTCTGATTCTAAATTGAATGGATGTCCTGTTCTGATTCTAAATGGGATGGATGTCCTGTTCTGATTCTAAATGGGATGGATGTTTTGATTCTAAATGAGATGGATGTCCTGTTCTGATTCTAAATGGGATGGATGTTCTGATTCTAAATGGGATGGATGTTCTGATTCTAAATGGGATGGATGTCCTGTTCTGATTCTAAACGGGATGGGTGTCCTGTTCTGATTCTAAACGGAATGGGTGTCCTGTTCTGATTCTAAATGGGATGGATGTTTTGATTCTAAATGAGATGGATGTTCTGATTCTAAATGAGATGGATGTTCTGATTCTAAATGGGATGGATGTCCTGTTCTGATTCTAAACGGGATGTATGTCTTGTTCTGATTCTAAATGGGATGGATGTCCTGTTCTGATTCTAAATGGGATGGATGTCCTGTTCTGATTCTAAATGGGATGGATGTTTTGATTCTAAATGGGATGGATGTCCTGTTGTGATTCTAAATGGGATGGATGTTTTGATTCTAAATGGGATGGATGTTTTGATTCTAAATGGGATGGATGTTCTGATTTTAAATGGGATGGATGTTTTGATTCTAAATGGGATGGATGTTTTGATTCTAAATGAGATGGATGTCCTGTTCTGATTCTAAATGGGATGGATGTTCTGATTCTAAATGGGATGGATGTTCTGATTCTAAATGGGATGGATGTCCTGTTCTGATTCTAAACGGGATGGGTGTCCTGTTCTGATTCTAAACGGAATGGGTGTCCTGTTCTGATTCTAAATGGGATGGATGTTTTGATTCTAAATGAGATGGATGTTCTGATTCTAAATGAGATGGATGTTCTGATTCTAAATGGGATGGATGTCCTGTTCTGATTCTAAACGGGATGTATGTCTTGTTCTGATTCTAAATGGGATGGATGTCCTGTTCTGATTCTAAATGGGATGGATGTCCTGTTCTGATTCTAAATGGGATGGATGTTTTGATTCTAAATGGGATGGATGTCCTGTTGTGATTCTAAATGGGATGGATGTTTTGATTCTAAATGGGATGGATGTTTTGATTCTAAATGGGATGGATGTTCTGATTTTAAATGGGATGGATGTTTTGATTCTAAATGGGATGGATGTTTTGATTCTAAATGGGATGGATGTTCTGATTCTAAGTGAGATGGATGTTCTGATTCTAAATGGGATGGATGTCCTGTTCTGATTCTAAATGGGATGGGTGTCCTGTTCTGATTCTAAACGGGATGGATGTCCTGTTCTGATTCTAAATGGGATGGATGTTCTGATTCTAAATGGGATGGATGTTCTGATTCTAAATGGGATGGATGTTCTGATTCTAAATGGGATGGAGGTTTTGATTCTAAATGGGATGGAGGTTTTGATTCTAAATGAGATGGATGTTCTGATTCTAAATGGGATGGATGTCCTGTTCTGATTCTAAATGGGATGGGTGTCCTGTTCTGATTCTAAATGGGATGGATGTCCTGTTCTGATTCCAAATGGGATGGATGTCCTGTTCTGATTCTAAATTGGGATGGATGTCCTGTTCTGATTCTAAATTGGGATGGATGTTCTGATTCTAAATGGGATGGATGTTCTGATTCTAAATGCGGTGGATATCCTGTTTTGATTCTAAATGGGGTGGATGTCCTGTTTTGATTCTAAATGGGATGGATGTCCTGTTCTGATTCTAAATGAGATGGATGTCCTGTTCTGATTCTAAATTGTATGGGTGTTCTGATTCTAAATTGTATGGATGTTCTGATACTAAATAGGATGGATGTTCTGATTCTAAATGGGATGCATGTTCTGATTCTAAATGGGATAGATGTTCTGATTCTAAATGGGATGGATGTTCTGTTTTGATTCTAAATGGGATGAATGTTCTGTTCTGATTCTAAATGGGATGGTTGCTCTGATTCTAAATGGGATGGTTGTTTTGATTCTAAATGTGGTGGATGTCCTGTTTTGATTCTAAATGAGATGGATGTTCTGATTCTAAATTGTATGGATGTTCTGATACTAAATGGGATGGATGTTCTGATTCTAAATGGGATGTATGTCCTGTTTTGATTCTAAATTGGATGGATGTCCTGATTCTAAATCACTGGTTATATCAAGAGGCATTCAGCCATAGCATAATTAATAACACATAATTCAGCTAGCTACTGTACTTTTGTACAATCGTTCAAAGCTGTGTGAATAGTGTGATTGGGTTAGGTTAAGATTAGCATAGTGTGATTGGGTTAGGTTAATGTTAGCATAGTGTGATTGGGTTAGGTTAAGATTAGCATAGTGTGATTGGGTTAGGTTAAGGTTAGCATAGTGTGATGAGGTTATCATAGTGTGATTGGGTTAGGTTATCATAGTGTGATTGGGTTAGGTTATCATAGTGTGATTGGGTTAGGTTAAGGTTAGCATAGTGTGTTTGCACACACCACAATATAGACCAACAACACTATATAACTGCAGCTGTCACTGAGTGCAGTGTCCATGCAGAAACACGTGATTGGGTTTGGTCAGTGTCCATGTGGAAACACGTGATTGGGTTTGGTTAAGGTCAGTGTCCATGTGGAAACACGTGATTGGGTTAGGTTAGTGTCCATGCGGAAGCACGTGATTGGGTTAGGTCAGTGTCCATGCGGAAACACATGATTGGGTTAGGTTAAGGTCAGTGTCCATGTGGAAACCAGTGCACTTAAAGAGGGCGGTGAATGGAGATGTGATTAAAGGTGTACAAAATGTAATGCGTTAACTTTGACAGCCCTAATTGTAACACACATGTTGCAAACTTTCAAGACTCAACATTTGCAAGAACATTCATATCGACCACACGGTGGCGCTATAACAGGCACATGTTTATCTCTTGATCTGTTTGACTCAGTGATGAAATTTGGCACACATGCTCAGGGAGATGAGTCTAGCTAACCCACGCAATATCTTAGACACCTTTGGCCCGATTTTGGATGAATGATGCATCTTGCTATGGAGATACAGCATTTAAAAATCATACTGATTGGCCCAAAGGGGGGGGGGGGGGGGGGGGCGTTGCATCATTCATGGGGATGACTTGTTTACTGTGTCCTTGTTGGATATTAATGTTCCTGATGTTTAAATGTGGAAGATTTCCCTCTTTAGGCAGAGCAGTGTAATGTCCAGTTGAACCTGTGCTAACCCTGTTGTCTTCATCAGGGTGTCTGAACGACAGCGTGCGTCTCAGTGTGGTTTCGGCACCAGTGGCGGTGTTGGGGTACAGTGGCCTGAAGACCCAGAGGAGAGACCGAGGGAGGGGAGGGCACCGGAGAGGAGGCCTACATCTACTACACAGTCTGACTGAGGGGGGTAGACACGTCAGAGGACAGACAGACAACTCCAGCAAACTGAAGACAGAAAGTAGCAGACCCAGAATAGAGGGTAGGAGGAACCTGAGGAAGGAGGCCCCAGAACCTGAGCAGCAGCAGAAGAGCAGCAGCAGGAGGAGAGAGGAGGACCAGGGAAGGGTGGAGAGGAGGAGGAGGAGGAGAGGAGAGAAGAAACAGGGAATGGAGGAGAGGACAGGAGAGGAGGACCATGGAACAGAGAGGAGAGGAGGAGAGGAAAGCTCTCCAATCAAAGCCAAAACCAGACTGGGGTCAAAGGCCAGTGAGAAACCAGCCAGTAGGGTCAGTGATATGACTGATGCTAAACCAGCCAATAGAATGAGTGAAGCTAGGGTTAGGTTAACTAGGATCAAGGTTCATCATGTGACTGAGGCTAGGGTCAGGTTAACGAGGGTTAGGGTTACTGATCATGTGACTGAAGTGAAGGGGAGGAAGGTGAGGCTCAGCGGAACAGACAGCCAATCTGATCCTAGAGACACCAATGTATCCATGACAACCAAACACAACAGTTGGCTGGCCAGTGGGCCTGGTGGAAGCCATCTTAAGAACTGGGGTAAGTTCAGAATCCCGAAGAGGAGCGAGAGGCCAAAGGAGGAGCCATTAAACCCCAAGCCCCCACAGCGCAGGCCACTGCACAGTGAGGCGTCGTACCCCAGGAGACGACTCCGTATAGAGAGCGATGGGTACTCTTCTGCTAACTCTGAAACTCCGCCCAGTGGGCTGGACATGAAGGCATGTCTGAAGAGATGCCACGCTCACCAGCTGAGGGGTGGGGCCTATGGCTCTGACATCATCCACCAAGGGGTTCTAGCCTCCTGATGACATCATCCTGCTGAGATGCAACACTTGAAACAAACAGCAACATGTTTATAGAAAATGAAGCTAGCCCAAGGTTGCTTTTTATAATCAAATTTACAGAACTGATATTTATTTTATCATTTGTAAGGTTGTATATATTTTCAATTGTTATCAATAAAAAGTTACGATTATTTTTCAGTGAATGTATTAACAATTAACTCTAGACATGCTCATAGCCTCAACAAAATCACACCTGACAACTGTTTTTTGTTGAAGCATAAGCCATGTATTTAATTTGTAGTTTGGAAATCACATTATAGCACTTGCAATCAAAGAATGGTCAAGCATTAATGATTAGTAGAAAATGAATGGAAATTTAACCTGAAACCATACAATGAGTCAGAATAATATTTCTAGAAACCCTTGAACCAACAGGGGCTGATGCTGTGGAGGTGTTTGGGTATTGAACTAGACATTGTCAGGAAGGTTAGTGTTTAAGCGATCGCTGAAGTGTTAGATGGTGGGACGTTTAAAGGTAATTTCTGAGTGGACAAATGCTGCCTCCACTAACACTGACCTTCAGCGATACGGTTTGAATAGAACCCCATGAGCAGGGCGGGTCTGATCTAGGACCTGTCTAAGGCAAAACGGCCCAGAGCTTAAGACTGAAACCACTTCCCTTGTGATCTTTATTATTACTGTTTGCACTAAGACAGGATGGCTGGGCTTGGAATAAAATATTTTGCATCATTGTTATGACCTGTCATGTCTTAAATAAATTCACTCTTAAAACACCTCAATGTGTTTCCTGGACAGGTTAAGGGATCTAGAATCAGCTGTCATTAGACAATGTGTAAATGTTCCAGACTTTTCTCCAGCAGATCGTGGACCACAAACTGGACAAAAAATGTGTGTACTGAACTAACTTCAATAAAGTCCTCTTTATTCCGGTATTAAAGCCACAGGTACATATAGAGGTCAGCAGCGACGTGATGGAGTTTCAGCTCTGTGCTTTAATAACTCTGAACAGGTGGGCATCACATTACTCAAATGAAAACAATATGCAGTACTTGCCTATAGTAAACGTAAGTCAAGACTTATCCATAGTGCCTTACGATATTACTTCAGATAAAAACAGTTTTAACCTGGTACTAACAATATTCCAGTATTTTCATTTTGGTCTTTCACACACACACACACATATATATATATATATATACATATACACACACATAAAACTAACTGGGGAGAGGAATGATGAGACTAATGCTGTATCTGTCTGAGGTGCCATGTTGTCTTTGTGCTTTCTACCACAGTGCAGACGAGTTACAGACAAACAACAGGTACAAGCTGAGTGGAAGGACCCGATTGGTTGAATGAGCTGTTGAGAAAATCCCTGATGAGAGAGACATACAGTGCTGTCAGTCATATTGAAAACATTATTATGGAGTTGGGTCATGTTCTGCTGCAGGTCAGCGTCTAGACCTTCAGGCCTCTCTTGGAGCGTTTAGAGGCACCTGATCAGTCAGTCCCCTCCAGGTCAGGGGTCATCGTGCTCCTGGCAGCAGAGTTGTCCGGTGTGGAGCCAGGGCCGTAGCGCCCCCTCCTGGTGGTTCTTGCAGAATGAGTTGGGGCACAGCTGGCAGAAGGCCTCAGATGGCTTCCCACACACGTCACAGTGGTGCCACGGGCAGTCCCAGCGCCCTGAAATATAAACAACATACACTGAACAAAAATATAAAATGCAACATGTAGTGTTTTTTCATGAGCTGAAATATATAAAACAATCCCTGAAATGTTATATTCAAAAAGCTTAATTGTCAATGTTGTTTGCATTTCTCCTTTGCCAAGATATGCCACACCTGTCAGGTGGATGGATTATCATGATCATTAGTGCTGAGGAGTATTTCTGTCTGTAATAAAGCCATTTTGTGGGTAAAAACTGATTCTGATTAGGTGGGTCTATGCCCAGTCATGTGAAATCTATAGATTAGAGCCCAGTGAATTTATTTCAACTGACTGATTTGCTTCTATGAACTTTAACTCAGTAAAATCTTTGAAATTGTTGGATTTATATTTTTGTTCAGCATATACACTACCGTTCAAAAGTTTGGGGTCACTTAGAAATGTCCTTGTTTTTTAAATACAAATATTTGTCTATTAAAATAAATATTGATTGATCAGAAATACAGTATATACATTGTTAATGTTGTAAATGACTTGTAGCTGGAAACTGCTGATTTTTAATAGAATATGTACAGAGGCCCATTATCAGCAACCATCACTCCTGTTTTCCAATGGCACGTTGTGTTGGCCTTTTAAAATGATAAACTTGGATTAGCTAATTGATCATTAGAAAACCCTTTTGCAATTATGTTAGCACAGCTGAAAACTGTTATCCTGATTAAAGATGCCAGAAACAAAGAACTTTCTTCTGAAACTCGTCAGTCTATTCTTGTTCTGAGAAAGGAAGGCTATTCCATGCGAGAAATTGCCAAGAAACTTAAGATCTTGTACAACGCCTGGCTTCTACTCCCTTCACAGAACGGCGCAAACTCTAACCAGAATAGAAAGAGTGGGAGGCCCCGGTGCACAACTGAGCAGGACAAGTACATTAGTGTGTCTAATTTGAGAAACAGACGCCTCAAGTCCTCAACTGGCAGCTTCGCAAAACACCAGTCGTCGCGTCAACAGTGAAGAGGCGACTCCGGGATTCTGGCCTTCTAGGCAGTTGCAAAGAAAAAGCCATATCTCAGACTGGCCAATAAAAAGAAAAGATTAAGATGGGCAAAAGAACAGACACTGGACAGAGGAACTCTGCCTAGAAGGCCAGCATCCCAGAGTCGCCTCTTCACTGTTGACGTTGAGACTGGTGTTTTGTGGGTACTATTTAATGAAGCTGCCAGTTAAGGACTTGTGAGGTGTCTTTCTCAAACTAGACACTGATGTACTTGTTATTTGTTTTCTAATGATCAATTAGCCTTTTAAAATGATACACTTGGATTAGCTAACACAATGTGCCATTGGAACACAGGACTGATAATGGCCCTCTACGCCTATGTAGATATTTCATTAAAAACAAATCTGCCGTTTCCAGCTACAATAGTCATTTACAACGTCTACACTGTATTTCTGATCAATTTGTTATTTTAAATTGACCAAAAAATTGTGCTTTTCTTTCAGAAACAAGGACATTTCTAAGTGACCAGTATTACAATCGGAAAGTATTCATACCTTGACACTTACGTTACAGCCTTATTCTGAAATGGATTAAAAAAACAGTTCCTCAATCTACTACAAACAATACCCCATAATGACATCACAATACCCCATAATGACAAAACAATACCCCATAATGACATCACAATACCCCATAATGACATCACAATACCCCATAATGACATCACAATACCCCATAATGACATCACAATACCCCATAATGACATCACAATACCCCATAATGACATCACAATACCCCATAATGACATCACAATACCCCATAATGACATCACAATACCCCATAATGACAAAGCAAAAACAAGTAGACATTTTTTTTTATATATTAAAAATAAACTGAAATATCTATTTACAAATATTCAGACCCTTTATTCAGTACTTTGTTGAAGCACCTTTGGCAGCGATTAGAGCCTGGACTCGATGCTACAAGCTTGGCACACCTGTATTTGGGGAGTTTCTCCCATTCTTCTCTGCAGATGCTCTGTCAGGTTGGATGGGGAGTGTTGGTGCACAGCTATTTTCAGGTCTCTCCAGAGATGTTTCGATCGGGTTCAAGTCTGGGCTCTGACTGGGCCACTCAAGTTTATTCAGAGACTTGTCCCGAAGCCACTCCTGCATTGTTTTGGCTGTGTGCTTAGGGTTGTTGTCCTGTTGGTAGGTAAAACTTCTCTCTGGAGCAGGCTTTCATCAAGAATCTCTGTACTTTGTTCCGTTCATCTTTCCTTCAAATCCTGACTAGTCTCCCAGTCCATGCTACTGAAAAACATCCCCACAGCATGATGCTACCACCACCATGCTTCACCGTAGGGATGGTGCCAGGTTTCCTCCAGACGTGACGCTTGGCATTCAGGCCAAAGAGTTCAATCTTGGTTTCATCAGACCTGAGAATCTTGTTTCTGATGATCAGACTCCTTTAGGTGCCTTTTGGCAAATTCCAAGCATGCTGTCACGTGCCTTTTACTGAGGAGAAGTTTCCATCTGGCCACTCTACCATAAAGGCCTGATTGTCGGAGTGCTGTAGAGATGGGAGAACCTTCCAAAAGCCATCTCTAAAGAGGAACTCTGTCTGAGTGACCATCGGGTTCTTGGTCACCTCCCTGACCAAGGCCTTGGTGTTTCCACGCTTCCATTTAAGAATGATGGAGGCCACGGTCTTCATGGGGACCTTCAATGCTGCAGAAATGTTTTGGTTGAGAGAACGCCAAGAGTGTGAAAAGTTGTCATCAAGGCAAAGGGTGGCTACTTTGAAGAACTTCAAATATATTTTGATTTGTTTAACACTTTTTTGGTTACTACTTGATTCCATGTGTGTTATTTCATAGTTTTGACGTCAACACTTATTCTACAATGTAGAAAATAGTAAAAATACAGAACAACCCTGGAATAAGTAGGTGTCCAAACTGTTGATTGGTACTGTACACAGTCCCAGCGCCCTGAAATATAATATACACATAACATTAGAATATCCATCTATCCAGAGTTAGAAGTTTGGGTCTACCGAAGGGTCTCTTGGTTCGGTCCAGGCAGGAGAGGTGGAAGGCCTTGGTGCAGCTCTTCTTGTCACACAGAACCAGCTGCCCTCCGTCTCCACAGCGGAAACACTCGTCCTCAGACTCCTTCCCCTCGTTCCGCGTCCGACGCTTCTTCACTTTCTTCTTGGCTTTCTTCCCCTTGGGCTCCGCGGCCTGGAAACCGGAGGCCTGGACAGGACACAACAGTCAGTCAGAGGCCTGGACAGGACACAACAGTCAGTCAGAGGCCTGGACAGGACACAACAGTCAGTCAGAGGCCTGGACAGGAAACAACAGTCAGTCAGAGGCCTGGACAGGAAACAACAGTCAGTCAGAGGCCTGGACAGGAAACAACAGTCAGTCAGAGGCCTGGACAGGAAACAACAGTCAGTCAGAGGTCTGGACAGGAAACAACAGTCAGTCAGAGGTCTGGACAGGAAACAACAGTCAGTCAGAGGTCTGGACAGGAAACAACAGTCAGAGGTCTGGACAGGAAACAACAGTCAGAGGTCTGGACAGGAAACAACAGTCAGAGGTCTGGACAGGAAACAACAGTCAGAGGTCTGGACAGGAAACAACAGTCAGAGGTCTGGACAGGAAACAACAGTCAGAGGTCTGGACAGGAAACAACAGTCAGAGGTCTGGACAGGAAACAACAGTCAGAGGTCTGTTAGATGGACCTCAAGAGTTCCATCTGTTCCACGGGGTCATCTTTCAGACTTAAAGGTGTTATAAAGTATGGATGTTCAAAATCTACTCGTCTTTTCTGTATGTACCAAGAGAAGCCAACTCACCTTGGGCCGGTCTCCAAGGAAACCACTACAGTTGGGAGCCCCACAGCGACACACAGTCTTCTCGTTACCAAGGCAATCCAGGTTGTAGTTGAAGGTGAGCTCCGTCCCTGTATACCACAACAATAGAATATTACTACAACTAACCCTGACATTATGTCAATAAACAAAACCAACAAGACAACAGCATTAGACGTCTCTAACCACACAAGTCATCGAGTAAAGTATTTTACAATAAGTATTTCTCACCAGCAGGGATGTCACAGACAGCGAAGAGCCCAACCCTGGTATCTCCGTTCACCGTCCATTTCTGCGTCTCACAGTTGGGCTGGCAGCTGTGGTTCATGAAGCGGGAGTAGTTCCCTTTAGGGCCGGCGTCTATAATCCGATCCTGGAAACACAGGTCAGGCTGGTGAAGAGGTATGCAGTAACAGATGAAGATTGATACACCTATAGATGTGTAGTATTGACGTAGAGCTACAGCTATAGATGTGTAGTATTGACGTAGAGCTACAGCTATAGATGTGTAGTATTGAAGTAGAGCTACAGCTACAGATGTGTAGTATTGAAGTAGAGCTACAGCTGTGTAGTATTGAAGTAGAGCTACAGCTATAGATGTGTAGTATTGCCGTAGAGCTACAGCTACAGATGTGTAGTATTGAAGTAGAGCTACAGCTATAGATGTGTAGTATTAAAGTAGAGCTACAGCTACATATGTGTAGTATTGAAGTAGAGCTACAGCTACAGATGTGTAGTATTGAAGTAGAGCTACAGCGGTGTAGTATTGAAGTAGAGCTACAGCTGTGTAGTATTGAAGTAGAGCTACAGATGTGTAGTATTGACGTAGAGCTACAGCTACAGATGTGTAGTATTGAAGTAGAGCTACAGATGTGTAGTATTGAAGTAGAGCTACAGCTATAGATGTCTAGTATTGACTTAGAGCTACAGTTATAGCTATATAGTATGTCGTATTGTTTTCTGTAATGTCACAGAGATCTTGAGTGTAACATCCCCAAAGCAATACTGTTCCTCTGGCTCTGGCAGTCAAAGACACGGCCACAGACAGGCAGGTCCTCCAATGCTGGAGCAGACAGCTCTTCTCTGCCCTGGCAACCCAATGGTGGAACGCTGACGCTAGGACAGCAGTCCCTGCCCATCTTCCGAAAACATCTGAAACCCAACCTCTTCAATAAGTATTTTAAATAATACCACAGCACCACCCACAAATCCCCCCTCCCCCTTTACTAGCTCTGATACGCTGATATATATTTTTCATTAATAAAGTAGCCGTCTATGATATGTGGCTGTCCCACCTAGCTATTTTAAGATGAATGCAGTAACAGTAAATCGCTCTGGATTAGAGCATCCGCTAAATGACAAAAATGTAAATTTACTACACCAGGGAGGATAGTGTACTACACCAGGGAGGATAGTGTACTACACCAGGGAGGATAGTGTACTACACCAGGGAGGATAGTGTACTACACCAGGGAGGATAGTGTACTACACCAGGGAGGATAGTGTACTACACCAGGGAGGATAGTGTACTACACCAGGGAGGATAGTGTACTACACCAGGGAGGATAGTGTACTACACCAGGGAGGATAGTGTACTACACCAGGGAGGATAGTGTACTACACCAGGGAGGATAGTGTACTACACCAGGGAGGATAGTGTACTACACCAGGGAGGGTACCTTGTCGATGGTGAGCATGTAGAAGTGAGTGATGTCATTCTCCTGGTAGTACTTGATCCTGGAGCGACATTCCTCTTCATCGATCAGCTCTCCGATGTACTCATTCACAAACTCACCCTGCGGAGAAGTATTCACCAATCAGATCACAGATATACCTTCACCAAATCAGATTACTGATTACAGATTTCCTTGTTGCCCACCAACGAACTATCATGGTCCAACCAAATCAAAATCAAATCAAATTTTATTTGTCACATACACATGGTTAGCAGATGTTAATGCGAGTGTAGCGAAATGCTTGTGCTTCTAGTTCCGACAATGCAGTAATAACCAACAAGTAATCTAACTAACAATTCCAAAACTACTGTCTTATACACACAAGTGTAAGGGGATAAATAATATGTACATAAAGATATATGAATGAGTGATGGTACAGAGCGGCATAGGCAAGATACAGTAGATGGTATCGAGTACAGTATATACATATGAGATGAGTATGTAAACAAAGTGGCATAGTTAAAGTGGCTAGTGATACATGTATTACATAAAGATGCAGTAGATGATATAGAGTACAGTATATAGGTATACATATGAGATGAATAATGTAGGGTATGTAAACATTATATTAGGTAGCATTGTTTAAAGTGGCTAGTGATATATTTTACATCATTTCCCATCATTAAAGACAACACCTTTTCCCCTTCAGGAGACTGAAAATATTTGGAATGGGTCCCCAGATCCTTAAAAAGTTCTAAAGCTGAACCTGAGGGCATCCTGACTGGTTGCATCACCTCCTGGTATGGTAAGTGCTCAGCATCTGACCGTAAGGTGCTACAGAGGGTAGTGTATACGGCCCAGTACATCACTGGGGCCAAGCTTCCTGACATCCAGGACCTCTATACCAGGCTGTGTCAGAGGAAGGCCAAAAAATGTCCTCGTACCAGTAACCCCTGTATGTAGGCATTGTTATTTTATTACTTTAGTTTTTAGTAAATATTTTCTTAACTATTTCTTGAACTGCATTGTTGATTATGGGCTTGTAAGTAAGCATTTCACAATAAGGTCTACACCGGTTGTATTCGGCACGTGACAGATTTGATTGTCATCTTTTAAAAACTCCACTGTAATAGAGCTTCTCTTCACCTTTTGTATAATAATATAAATATCAATAATATATTTAAGAAATAATACAAGTGTTATGACATGGTCATAGCCAGGAGACGAAACGATATTAAGGTATAGCGTTAAGTTACAGCCTTGTTCTAAAATGGATTAAATAAAATAAAAAAATTGAAATTGTCACAATACACAATAATGGCAAAGCGAAAAGGTATATATTTTAGCAAATGTATATATATATATATACAGTGGGGCAAAAAAGTATTTAGTCAGCCACCAATTGTGCAAGTTCTCCCACTTTAAAAGATGAGCGAGACCTGTAATTTTCATCATAGGCACACTTCAACTATGACAGACAAAATGAGAAAAAAAATCCAGAAAAATCACATTGTAGGATTTTTAATTTATTTATTTGCAAATTATGGTGGAAAATAAGTATTTGGTCACCTACAAACAAGAAAGATTTCTGGCTCTCACAGACCTGTAACTTCTTCTTTAAGAGGCTCCTCTGTCCTCCATTCATTACCTGTATTAAATGGCACCTGTTTGAACTTGTTATCAGTATAAAAGACACCTGTCCACAACCTCAAACAGTCACACTCCAAACTCCACTATGGCCAAGACCAAAGAGCTGTCAAAGGACACCAGAAACAAAATTGTAGACCTGCACCAGGCTGAGAAGACTGAATCTGCAATAGGTAAGCAGCTTGGTTTGAAGAAATCAACTGGGGGAGCAATTATTAGGAAATGGAAGACATACAAGACCACTGATAATCTCCCCTGATCTGGGGCGCCACGCAAGATCTCACCTCGTGGGGTCAAAATGATCACAAGAACGGTGAGCAAAAATCCCAGAACCACAGGGGGGGGGACCTAGTGAATGACCTGCAGAGAGCTGGGACCAAAGTAACAAAGCCTACCATCAGTAACACACTACGCCGCCAGGGACTCAAATCCTGCAGTGCCAGACATGTCCCCCTGCTTAAGCCAGTACATGTCCAGGCCCGCCTGAAGTTTGCTGGAGAGCATTTGGATGATCCAGAAGAAGATTGGGAGAATGTCATATAGTCAGATGAAAGCAAAATATAACTTTTTGGTAAAAACTCAACTTGTCGTGTTTGGAGGACAAAGAATGCCGAGTTGCATCCAAAGAACACCATACCTACTGTGAAGCATGGGGGTGGAAACATCATGCTTTGGGGCTGTTTTTCTGCAAAGGGACCAGGACGACTGATCCGTGTAAAGGAAAGAATGAATGGGGCCATTTATCGTGAGATTTTGAGTGAAAACCTCCTTCCATCAGCAAGGGCATTGAAGATGAAACGTGGCTGGGTCTGTCAGCATGACAATGATCCCAAACACACCGCCCGGGCAACGAAGGAGTGACTTCGTAAGAAGCATTTCAAGGTCCTGGAGTGGCCTAGCCAGTCTCCAGATCTCAACCCCATAGAAAATCTTTGGAGGGAGTTGAAAGTCCGTGTTGACCAGCAACAGCCCCAAAACATCACTGCTCTAGAGGAGATCTGCATGGAGGAATGGGCCAAAATACCAGCAACAGTGTGTGAAAACCTTGTGAAGACTTACAGAAAACGTTTGACCTCTGTCATTGCCAACAAAGGGTATATGACAAAGTATTGAGATAAACTTTTGTTATTGACCAAATACTTATTTTCCACCATAATTTGCTAATAAATTCATTAAAAATCCTACAATGTGATTTTCTGGATTTTCTTTTCTCATTTTGTCTGTCATAGTTGAAGTGTACCTATGATGAAAATTACAGGCCTCTCATCTTTTTAAGTGGGAGAACTTGCACAATTGGTGGCTGACTAAATACTTTTTTGCCCCACGGGATTTTTAAACAGAAATACGTTATTTACATAAGTATTCAGACCTTTTGCTATGAGAGTTGAAATAGAGCTCAGCTGCATCCTGTTTGCATTGATCATCCTTGAGATGTTTCGACAACTTGATTGGAGTCCACCTGTGGTCAATTCAATTGATTGGACATGATTTGGAAAGGAAGACACCTGTCTATATAAGGTCCCACAGTTGACAGTGCATGTCAGAGCAAAAACCAAGCCACGAGGTCGAAGGAATTGTCCGTAGAGCTCCGAGACAGGATTGTGTCGAGGCACAGATCTGGGGAAGGGTACCAATACATTTCTGCAGCGTTGAAGTTCCAAGAACCCCGTGGCCTCCATCATTCTTAAATGGAAGAAGTTTGGAACCACCAAGACTCTTCCTAGAGCTGGCCACCCGGCCAAACTGAGCAATTGGGGGAGAAGGGCATTAGTCAGGGAGGTGACCAAGAACCCGATGGTCACTGACACCCGAGCTCCTCTGTGGAGATGGGAGAACCTTCCAGAACCATCTCTGCAGCACTTCACCAAATCAGGCCTTTATGGTAGTGGCCAGACGGAAGAAACTCCTCAGTTAAAGGCACGACAGCCCACTTGGAGTTTGCCAAAAAGGCACCTAAACGACATAGACCATGAGAAACAAGATTCTCTGGTCTGATGAAACCAAGAGTTTACTCTTTGGCCTGAATGCCAAGCGTCACCTCTGGAGGAAACTTGGCACCACTCCCTATGGTGAAGAATGGTGGTGGCAGCATTATGTTGTGGGGATGTTTTTCAGTGGCAGGGACTGGGAGACTAGTCAGGATCAAGGGAAAGATGAACCGAGCAAAGTACAGAGATCCTTGATGGAAACCTGCTCCAGAGCGGTCAGGACCTCAGATTGGTGCAAAGGTTCACCTTCCAACAGGACAATGACCCTAAGCACACAGCCAAGACAACGCAGGAGTGGCTTCAGGACAAATTTCCGAATGTCCTCGAGTGGCCCAGCCAGAGCCTGGACTCGAACATCTCTGGAGACCTGAAAATAGCTGTGCAGCGACGCTCCCCATCTAACCTGACAGAGCTTGAGAGGAAACTCCCCAAAAACAGGTGTGCCAAGCTTGTAGCATCATACCCAAGAAGACTCGAGGCTGTAATCGCTGCCAAAGGTGCTTCAACAAAGTTCTGAATAAAGGGTCTGAATTCTTGGTAAATTTGATATTTTTAATACATTTGAAAAATTCTAAAAATGCTATTTTGCTTTGTCATTATGTGGTATCGTGTGTAGATTGAAGGGAAAAAACAAATTAATCAATTTTAGAATAAGGCTGTAAAAGTAACAAAATGTAGAGTCAAGGGGTCTGAATACTTTCCAAATGCACCAAATGCAACTATACCTTCTTAATATCCCGTAGTGCCACCAGGCCCCAGCCCTTGCCAGCAGTCTTGATGATCTTAGTCTCTGGGTAGTGTCTCTTAGTGAAGTCCTGGTTGCAGCATCGCTCTGCATTGGGACAGACCTGAGGGTGGCACTCGTACATCAACATCCTGTTCAGGCATTCTGACTCAAACCCACATGGCTTCTCGTCCGTGGGCTTACAGTTACACTTGGGAATCTCCGACACGTCGGCTGTGTAGACCTGCACCCGGCCACATGGCTTGTTGATCTGCAGAACACACACACACACACACACACACACACACGGGAGAACAACTATTACATACATGGAATATATCAAAACTGGACTGGGTTGAACTGAGTTTGATGGACTGGGTTAGACAGTTTCACGACAGAATTAAGAGTACCGTTAAAGGGTTAGGGTTATAGAGTTCAGACCTTGATGTATTTGTACGGAGGTGGTTTCCTGTTGTTCTCCTGCGCCTCCTTGGCCTCCCGTTCCATCTTGATCTCCTTGAAGCGAGTCTCCGCCTCCAACAGCGCTGGAGAGAGATTATATTGTTATATTCTGTTGTCTTACAGTTATACTATAACCAATATATTTATAACATGTAATAATAAACTCAGCAAAAAAAGAAACCTCCATTTTCAGGACCCTGTCTTTCAAAGATAATTAGTAAAAATCATAATAACTTCACAGATCTTCATTGTAAAGGGTTTAAACACTGTTTCCCATGCTTGTTCAATGAACCATAAACAATTAATGAACATGCACCTGTGGAACGGTCGTTAAGACACTAACAGCTTACAGACGATGGGCAATTAAGGTCACAGTTATGAAAACTTAGGACACTAAAGAGGCCTTTCTACTACTGACTCTGAAAAACACCAAAAGAAAGATGCCCAGAAACCCTTATCTGCGTGAACGTGCCTTCGGCAAGGAGGCCTGAGGACTGCAGATGTGGCCAGGGCAATAAATAAAGACAGCGCTACAGGAAGACAGGACGGACAGCTGATTGTCCCCGCAGTGGCAGACCACGTGTAACACCTGCACAGGATCGGTACATCACACTTGCGGGACAGGTACAGGATGGCAACAACTGCCCAAGTTACACCAGGAACGCACAATCCCTCCATCAGTGCTCAGACTGTCCGCAATAGGCTGAGAGAGGCTGGACTGAGGGCTTATAGGCCTGTTGTAAGGCAGGTCCTCACTTGACATCACTGGCAACAACATTGCCTATGGGCACAAACCCACCATCGCTGGACCAGACAAGACTGGCAAAAAGTGCTCTTCACTAACGAGTCGCCGTATGGTCTCACAAGGGGTGATGGTCGGATTCGCGTTTATCGTCGAAGGAATGAGCGTTGCACCGAGGCCTGTACTCTGGAGCGGGATCGATTTGCAGGTGGAGGGTCCGTCGTGGTCGGTGTGTCACAGCATCATAGGACTGAGCTTGTTGTCATTGCAGGCAATCTCAACGCTGTGCGTTACAGGGAATATAACCTCCTCCTTCATGTGGTACCCTTCTTGCAGGCTCATCCTGACATGACCCTCCAGCATGACAATGCCGCCACGCATAGAACGAGCAGTAAGTCTGATTTCCTGCAAGACAGGAATGTCAGTGTTCTGCCATGGCCAGTGAAGATCCCGGATCTCAATCCCATTGAGCACGTCTGGGACCTGTTGGATCGGAGGGTGAGGGCTAGGGCCATTCCCCCCAGAAATGTCCGGGACCTTGGTGGAAAAGTGGGTTGACATCTCACAGCAAGAACTGTCAAATCTAGTGCAGTCCATTAGGAGATGCACTGCAGTACGTAATGGAGCTGGTGGCCACACCAGATATTGACACTTACTTTTGAACTTTGACCAAAAGTAAGTGTTTCTTGCTCCATGGCAAGAAATGTGAGCTGATTGGCTCTCTGCTAGACACTAATAAAAGACCCATCATATCTGGCCCTGTGCCCTCGCTGAATAGTGGCATTGAACACTTTAGCAGGAATCTCTCTTCACAACTGGCTACGTGATTGCAGTTTAATGGGTGTAACTTTTGTGGACAAATCATTGGGTTCCTGGATTACTTCACAGAATTATACATTGAGACAATGACTTATCAATGACCCAAGCCCAGCTCAGTTAATGTACATTATACCAGGGGCGTTGAAAGACAAAGTAACCTAATATGTGTCCCTCTAACTGCCCTGTTCCTACAGCTATTGTATGCAGTAATCATGTGCCTACGAACCAGATTTAAGACTGATAGCACTGAGGCCATAAAAAAGTCCACTGTGTGCAGCTCACCCTACACTAACATAAACAACATGACCATATCTACTTCTGCTAAGCTTCCCAGTAAAGCAATATAAACAAGCATCCCAGAAGTGCTCAAAATAGCCCATGATAACATATGTAGCTTAAGAAACAAGGTTTATGAAATCATTCATTTGCTAGTAACAGATGACATTCATATTCTGACCATCTATGAAAATCACCTAGACTATACCTTTGATAATACAGTGGTAGCAATACGAGGTTATAAAATTTACAGAAAATACAGAAATGCCAAAGGTGGAGGTATGGCTGTTTATATTCAGAACCACATTCCTGTAAAGATTAGAGAGGATCTCATGTTAAATACTGTTGAAGTAATATGGCTACAGGTTCATCTGCCTCACCTAAAGACCATTGTGGTGGGAAGCTCTAGGGAGTTTTTCCTAGCCACCGTGCTTCTACACCTGCATTGCTTGCTGTTTGGGGTTTTAGGCTGGGTTTCTGTACAGCACTTTGAGATATCAGCTGATGTACGAAGGGCTATATAAATACATTTGATTTGATTTGAAGCTGCTATAGACCACCAAGTGCTGACAGTCAGTATCTGGATAAAGTGAGTGAAATGCTTTGAGGTATATTTTCTGGGTAACTTTTGTTTCTTCTTTTTTTTCCCAATCAAGCTACACACTCAAGAAAAAGCTTCAAACTGTTACCAGTGCCTGCGTTCAGGTTATCAGTCAACCTACCAGGGTAGTTACAAACAGCACAGGAATAAAATAAATCAACTAATCTTTACGAGTCCTACAGAAATGTGCTTTAAACCAGTATCCAAATCCATCGGATGTAATAATCACAATATAGTGGCAATATCTATGAAAACCAAAGGCTGGGACTAATATAGTGTATATGTTTTGTAGTGATTCCTATGTTGTTGACGTAAATAATATTTGTTTGTCTGTGGTGTGTAATGAGGTGCAAACAGACACTACACTATTCCAGTTACTAATAAGCATTCACCCGTTTAAGAAAATGACTAAAAACATTGAGGAATTGAAACATTTTATGGTTGAGAGAGATTATCTAAAAGGAATGGCCAATAAATCTGGCTTCACAACCGATTGGCCAATGTATTGAGCATGCACTCAGAGCATGCGCAGACCAGCTGGCTGGTGTGCTTACAGGCACATTAAACATCTCTCTATCCCAGTCTGCTGTCCCCACATGCTTCAAGATGGCCACCGTTGTTCCTGTACTCAAGAAGGCAAAGGTAACTGAACTAAATGACTATCGACCCGTAGCACTCACTTCTGTCATCATGAAGTGCTTTGAGAAGCTAGTTAAGGATCATATCACCTCTACCTTACCAGACACCCTAGACATTTCAATTTGCTTACCACCCCAATAGGTCCACAGACGATACAATCGCCATCACACTGCCCTAACCCATCTGGATAAGAGGAATACCTATGTGAGAATGCGGTTCATCGTCTACAGCTCAGCATTCAACACCCTAGTTCCCTCCAAACTCATCAAGCTTGAGACCTTGGGTCTCGACCCCGCCCTGTGCAACTGGGTTCTGGACTTCCTGACTGGCCGACCCAGGTGGTGAAGGTAGGAAACAACATCTCCACTCCACTGAAAAGATTGTGGGGCTGTTTTGTTAGACTTCAGTGCGGCTTTTGACATTATCGATCAGTCTGCTGCTGGATAAACTTGTGTTAAGCCTTTACACCCCATGCTATATTGTGGCTAGAGTTACCTGTCTAACAGAACACAGAGGGTGTTCTTTAATGGAAGTCTCACCAATATAATCCAGGTAGCATCAGGAAGTCCCCAGGGCAGCTATCTAGGCCACCTACTTCTTCCAATCTTTACTAATGACATGCCACTGACTTTGAGTGAAGCCAGTGTGTATGTATGCGGATGACTCAACATTATACACGTCAGCTACTACAGCGACTGATTCTTTCTCCCCCCTTAGTAAACTAGGCAAGTCAGTTAAGAACAAATTCTTATTTACAATGACGGCCTACCCCCACGGCCAAAACCTGGACGACGCTGGGCCAATTGTGCGCCGCCTTATGGGACTCCCAATCACGGCCGGATGTGATACAGCCTGGACTTGAACCAGGGACTGTAGTGACGCCTCTTGTACTGAGATTTTTTATTTATTTCACCTTTATTTAACCAGGTGGGCAAGTTGAGAACAAGTTCTAATTTACAATTGAGACCTGGCCAAGATAAAGCAAAGCAGTTCGACACATACAACAACACAGTTACACATGGAGTAAAACAAACATACAGTCAATAATACAGTAGAAAAACAAGTCTATATACAATGTGAGCAAATGAGGTGAGAAGAGAGGTAAAAGGCAAGGCCATGGTGGCAAAGTAAATACAATATAGCAAGTAAAACACTGGAATGGTAGATTTGCTGTGGAAGAATGTGCTAGAAATAATGGGGTGCCTTAGATGCAGTGCCTTAGACTGCTCAGGAGCCCGACAAAAATGACAGCAACACTTAAAGAGCTGCCGTTAGTTTCAGAATAGGTGGCAAGGAATAAGTTAGTCCTAAGTATGTCTAAAACTAAAAGCATTGTATTTGGGACAAATCATTCACTAAACCGTAAACTTGAACTAAATCTTGTAATAAATTATGTGGAAATTGAGCAAGTTGAGGTGACTAAACTGCTTGGAGTAACCCTGGATTGTAAACTGTCATGGTCAAAACATATTGATACAACAGTAGTTGAGATGGGGATAAGTCTGTCCATAATAAAGCACTGCTCTACCTTCTTAAACACTATCAGCAAGGCAGGTCCTACAGGCCCTAGTTTTAGAGCTAACGTCAATAATATGCATGTCAATCTCTCCTGCCTCAAAGTGGAGGAGAGATTGATTTCATAACTGCTTGTATTTATGAGAGTTATTGACAAGATGAATGCACCGAGCTGTCGGTTTAAATTACTGGTGCACAGCTCAGACACCCATGGATACCCCACCTCACAGCCCCCAAGTCCAGAACAGACTATGGGAGGCACACAGTACTACATAGAGCCATGACTACATGGAACTCTATTTCACATCAAGTAACTGATGTCAGCAGTATAATTAAAATAAAATAAAGATTAAAGATAATTATGGAACATCAGTGACCGTGAAGCAACAAACATAGGGACAGACATGCATAAACACAATAACATACGGACTATACACACACACGTACTGTAGATGTGGTGTAGTGGTGGAGTAGGGGCCTGAGGGCACACAGTGTGTTGTAGATATGTGGTAGTGGTGGAGTAGGGGCCTGAGGGCACACAGTGTGTTGTAGATATGTGGTAGTGGTGGAGTAGGGGCCTGAGGGCACACAGTGTGTTGTGAAATCTGTGTATGTATTGTAATGCTTTTAAAATGAAATGTTATAACTGCCTTATATTTGCTGGACCCCAGGAAGAGTAGGGCAGCAGTTAAAGGGAATCCATAATAAATACAAAAATACTCGTCAGGATCGAGGGAAAGAGCAAAGTACAGAGATATCCTTGATGAAAATCTGCTGTAGGCACTCAGGACCTCAGACTGGGGCAAAGTTTGACCTAACAGGACAACAACCCTAAGCACACAGCCAAGACTAGGCCCGAGTGGCTTCAGGACAAGTCTCTGAATGTCCTTGGGTGGCCCTGCCAGAGCCCGGACTTGAACACGATCTAACAACTCTGGAGAGATCTGAAAATAGCTGTGCAGAGACGCTCCCCATCCAACCTGACAGAGCTTGTGAGGATCTGCAGAAAAGGGGAGAAACTCCCCAAACACAGGTGTGCCTAACTTAGAATCATACCCAAGACTTGAGGTTGTAATCGCTGCCATATATATATATATATATATATATATATATATATATATATATACACATACTACCGTTCAAAAGTTTGGGGTCAAGTAGAAATGTCCTTGTTTTTGAAAGAAAAGCAATTATTTGTCCATTAAAATAACATCAAATTGATCAGAAATACAGTGTAGAAATTGTTAAACTGCAGATTTTTCAATGTAATATCTACATAGGTCCATTATCAGCAACCCTCACTCGTGTTCCAATGGCATGTTGTGTTAGCTAATCCAAGTTTATAATTTTAAAAGGCTAATTGATCATTAGCAAACCCGTTTGCAATTATGTTAGCACAGGTGAAAACTGTCCTGATTAAAGAAGCAATAAAACTGGCTTTCTTTAGACTAGTTGAGAATCTGGAGCATCAGCAGCTATGACTTCGATTACAGGCTCAAAATGGCCAGAAACAAATCACTTTCTTCTGAAACTCGTCAGTCTATTCTTGTTCTGAGAAATGATGGCTATTCCATGCGAGAAATTGCCAAGAAACTGAAGATCTCGTACAACGCTGTGGACTACTCCCTTCACAGAACAGCGCAAACTGTCTCTAACCAGAAAAGAAAGAGTGGGAGGCCCCGGTGCACAACTGAGCAAGAGGACAAGTACATTAGTGTGTCTAGTTTGAGAAACAGACGCCTCAACTGGCAGCTTCATTAAATAGTACCCGCAAAACCGCAGTCTCAACGTCAACAGTGAAGAGGCGACTCAGGAATGCTGGCCTTCTAGGCAGAGTTCCTCTGTCCAGTGTCTGTTCTTTTGCCCATCTTTTTTTTTAATTGGCCCATCTGAGATGTGGCTTTTTCTTTGCATCTACTCATGGCATGAGTAGATGTCCAAACTTTTGACTGGTACTGTATGAAAATATAATATCACTTATAGCATACAACTACATATGTAATAAGTGATATAAAATACATATATAATAAGTGATACACACACACACACACACAGTTGAAGTCAGAAGTTTACCTACACTTAGGTTGGAGTCATTAAAACTCCTTTTTCAACCACTCCAAAATTTTTGTTAACAAACTATAGTTTTGGAAAGTCGGTTAGGACATCTACTTTGTGTATGTCAAGTCATTTTTCCAACAATTGATTACAGACAGATGATTTCACTGTATCACAAATCCAGTGGGTCAGAAGTTTACATACACTAAATTGACTGGGCCTTTAAACAGCTTGGAAAATTCCAGAAAATTATGTCACAGCTTTAGAAGCTTCTGATAGGCTAATTGACATCCTTTGAGTCAATTGGAGGTGTACCTGTGGATGTTTCAAGGCTTACCTTCAAACTCAGTGCCTCCTTGCTTGACACCATGGGAATATCAAAAGAGATCAGCCAAGACCTCAGAAAAACAATTCTAGACCTCCACAAATCTGCTTCATCCTTGGGAACAATTTCCAAATGCCTGAAGGTACCACGTTCATCTGTACAAACAATAGTTCGCAAGTATAAACACAATGGGACCACGCAGCCGTCATACCGCTCAAGAAGGAGACGCGTTAAGTCTCCTAGAGATGAACGTACTTTGGTGCGAAAAGTGCAAATCGAACCCAGAACAGGAGATGCCGAAGGAAACAGGTACAATAGTATCTATATCCCCAGTCAAACGAGTCCTATATCGACATAACCTGAAAGGCCGCTCAGCAAGGAAGAAGCCACTGCTCAAAAACCGACATTAAAAAAAAGCCAGGCTACAGTTTGCAACTGCACATGGGGACAAAGATTGTACTTTTTGGAGAAATGTCCTCTGGTCCGAATAAACAAAAATGTAACTGTTTGGCCATAATGACCATCATTATGTTTGGAGGAAAAAGGGGGAGGCTTGCAAGCCGAAGAACACCATCACAACCACGAAGCACAGGGGTGGCAGCATAATGTTGAGAGGGTGCTTTGTTGCAGGAGGGACTGGAGTGGAGTGGCCATCACAAAGCCCTGACCTCAATCCCATAGAAAATTTGTGGGCAGAACTGAAAAAGTGTGTGCGAGCAAGGAGGCCTACTAAC
Organism: Oncorhynchus kisutch; assembly: GCF_002021735.2. Classification (NCBI taxonomy): domain Eukaryota; kingdom Metazoa; phylum Chordata; class Actinopteri; order Salmoniformes; family Salmonidae; genus Oncorhynchus; species Oncorhynchus kisutch. The sequence goes on from NW_022263095.1 coordinate 56,430, forward strand.
CTGACTCAGTTACACCAGCTCTGTCAGGAGGAATGGGCCAAAATTCACCCAACTTATTGTGGGAAGCTTGTGGAAGGCTACCCGAAACGTTTGACCCAAGTTAAACAATTTAAAGGCAATGCTACCAAATACTAATTGAGTGTATGTAAAACTTCTGACCCACTGGGAATGTGATCAAAGAAATAAAAGCTGAAATAAATCACTCTCTCTACTATTATTCTGACATTTCGCAAGTGGTGATCCTAACTGACCTAAAACAGGGAATATTTACTTGGATTAAATGTCAGGAATTGTGAAAAACTGAATTTAAATGTATTTGGCTAAGGTGTATGTAAACTTCCGACTTCAACTGTACATACACACTACATTATCAAAAGTATGTGGTCACTGCTCTAACATGTCATTCCAACATCTCTGGCATTAATATGGAGTTGGTCCCCCCTTTACTGCTATAACAGCCTCCACTTTTCTGGGAAGGCTTTCCACTAGATGTAGGAACATTGCTGCTATAACAGCCCCCACTCTTCTGGGAAGGCTTTTCCACTAGATGTTGGAACATTGCTGCTATAACAGCCTCCACTCTTCTGGGAAGGCTTTCCACTAGATGTTGGACAACATTGCTGCTATAACAGCCCCCACTCTTCTGGGAAGGCTTTCCACTAGATGTAGGAACATTGGAAGCAAGTCCCCGCTTCATTCGGGCACTAGAGCATAAGTGAGGTCGGGCACTGATGTTGGGCGATTAGGCCTGGCTCTTAGTCAGCATTCCAATTCATCCCAAAGGTGTTTGATGGGGTTGAGGTCGGGCTCTCAAGGCCAGTCAAGTTCTTCCACACCGATCGACAAACTATTTCTGTCTGACCTTGCTTTGTGCACAGGGGCGTTGTCATGCTGAAACAGGAAAGGGCCTTACTGTTACGACAAAGTTGGAAGCACAGAATAGTCTAGAATGTGATTGTATGCTGTAGCGTTAAGATGTCCCTTCACTGGAACTATCCCTCCTCCACCAAACTTTACAGTTGGCACTTACGCATTCGGGCAGGTAGCGTTCTCCTGGCATCGCCAAACCCAAATTTGTCCCTTCGGAGTGCCAGATGGTTTAGGGTGATTCAAGACGCGTTTCCACTGCTCCAAAATCCAATGGCGGCGAGCTTTACACAATCCAGTCAACGCTTGGAAATGCACATGGTGATCTTAGTCTTGTTTGTGGCTGCCAACCCATTTCATGAAGCTCCAGACGAACAGTTCTTGTGCTGATGTTGCTTCCAGAGGCAGTTTGGAACTCAGTAGTGAGTGTTGCAACCGAGGACAGGTCATTTAAACGCGCTACGCACTTCAGCACTCTGCAGTCCCGTTCTGTGAGCTTGTGTGGCCTGCCACTTCATGGCTGAGCCGTTGTTGCTCCTAGACGTTTCCACTTCACAATTACAGCACTTAGTGAATCAGGGCAGCTCGAGCAGGGCAGAAATCTGGCGAACTGACTGGTTGGAAATGACGGTGCACTCGCTGAGTTCTATTCTACTGCCAATGTTTGTCTATGGAGACTGTATGGCCGTGTGCTCGATTTTATACACCGGTCAGCAACAGGTGTGGCTAAAATAGCCTAATTCACTCATTTGAAGGGTGTCCACATACCTTTGACCATGTTATGTACGCATGTTGACAGTTACTGTAAGTGATACTATAATTAAGCAATAAGGCCCAAAGGGGTGTCAATATACCACGGCTAATATATATACCACGGCTAATATATATACCACAGCTAATATATATACCACAGCTAATATATATACCACAGCTAATATATATACCAATATACCACGGCTAATATATATACCAATATACCACGGCTAATATATATAACAATATACCACGGCTAATATATATACCACGGCTAATATATATACCACGGCTAATATATATACCACGGCTAATATATATACCACGGCTAATATATATAATATATACCACGTCTAATATATATACCACGTCTAATATATATACCACGGCTAATATATATACCACGGCTAATATATATACCAATATACCACGGCTAATATATATACCAATATACCACGGCTAATATATATACCAATATACAAACTCACAAACTTCTACAGATGCACAATCGAGAGCATCCTGGCGGGCTGTATCACCGCCTGGTACGGCAACTGCTCCGCCCTCAACCGTAAGGCTCTCCAGAGGGTAGTGAGGTCTGCACAACGCATCACCGGGGGGCAAACTACCTGCCCTCCAGGACACCTACACCACCCGATGTTACAGGAAGGCCATAAAGATCATCAAGGACATCAACCACCCGAGCCACTGCCTGTTCACCCCGCTATCATCCAGAAGGCGAGGTCAGTACAGGTGCATCAAAGCTGGGACCGAGAGACTGAAAAACAGCTTCTATCTCAAGGCCATCAGACTGTTTAAACAGCCACCACTAACATTGAGTGGCTGCTGCCAACACACTGACACTGACTCAACTCCAGCCACTTTAATAATGGGAATTGATGGGAAATGATGTAAATATATCACTAGCCACTTTAAACAATGCTACCTTATATAATGTTACTTACCCTACATTATTCACCCCAGACCTGACTGCCCTCGACCAGCACAAAAACATCCTGTGGCGGACTGCAATAGCATCGAATAGTCCCCGTGATATGCAACTGTTCAGGGAAGTCCGGAACCAATACACGCAGTCAGTCAGGAAAGCTAAGGCCAGCTTCTTCAGGCAGAAGTTTGCATCCTGTAGCTCCAACTCCAAAAAGTTCTGGGACACTGTGAAGTCCATGGAGAACAAGAGCACCTCCTCCCAGCTGCCCACTGCACTGAGGCTAGGTAACACGGTCACCACTGATAAATCCATGATTATCGAAAACTTCAATAAGCATTTCTCAACGGCTGGCCATGCCTTCCGCCTGGCTACTTCAACCTCGGCCAACAGCTCCGCCCCCCCCGCAGCTCCTCGCCCAAGCCTCTCCAGGTTCTCCTTTACCCAAATCCAGATAGCAGATGTTCTGAAAGAGCTGCAAAACCTGGACCCGTACAAATCAGCTGGGCTTGACAATCTGGACCCTCTATTTCTGAAACTATCTGCCACCATTGTCGCAACCCCTATTACCAGCCTGTTCAACCTCTCTTTCATCTCGTCTGAGATCCCCAAGGATTGGAAAGCTGCCGCAGTCATCCCCCTCTTCAAAGGGGGAGACACCCTGGACCCAAACTGTTACAGACCTATATCCATCCTGCCCTGCCTATCTAAGGTCTTCGAAAGCCAAGTCAACAAACAGGTCACTGACCATCTCGAATCCCACCGTACCTTCTCCGCTGTGCAATCTGGTTTCCGAGCCGGTCATGGGTGCACCTCAGCCACACTCAAGGTACTAAACGACATCATAACCGCCATCGATAAAAGACAGTACTGTGCAGCCGTCTTCATCGACCTTGCCAAGGCTTTCGACTCTGTCAATCACCATATTCTTATCGGCAGACTCAGTAGCCTCGGTTTTTCGGATGACTGCCTTGCCTGGTTCACCAATTACTTTGCAGACAGAGTTCAGTGTGTCAAATCGGAGGGCATGCTGTCCGGTCCTCTGGCAGTCTCTATGGGGGTGCCACAGGGTTCAATTCTCGGGCCGACTCTCTTCTCTGTGTATATCAATGATGTTGCTCTTGCTGCGGGCGATTCCCTGATCCACCTCTACGCAGACGACACCATTCTATATACTTTCGGCCCGTCTTTGGACACTGTGCTATCTAACCTCCAAACAAGCTTCAATGCCATACAACACTCCTTCCGTGGCCTCCAACTGCTCTTAAACGCTAGTAAAACCAAATGCATGCTTTTCAACCGGTCGCTGCCTGCACCTGCATGCCCGACTAGCATCACCACCCTGGATGGTTCCGACCTAGAATATGTGGATGTCTATAAGTACCTAGGTGTCTGGCTAGACTGCAAACTCTCCTTCCAGACTCATATCAAACATCTCCAATCGAAAATCAAATCAAGAGTCGGCTTTCTATTCCGCAACAAAGCCTCCTTCACTCAAGCCGCCAAGCTTACCCTAGTAAAACTGACTATCCTACCGATCCTCGACTTCGGCGATGTCATCTACAAAATGGCTTCCAACACTCTACTCAGCAAACTGGATGCAGTCTATCACAGTGCCATCCGTTTTGTCACTAAAGCACCTTATACTACCCACCACTGCGACTTGTATGCTCTAGTCGGCTGGCCCTCGCTACATATTCGTCGCCAGACCCACTGGCTCCAGGTCATCTACAAGTCTATGCTAGGTAAAGCTCCGCCTTATCTCAGCTCACTGGTCACGATGGCAACACCCATCCGTAGCACGCGCTCCAGCAGGTGTATCTCACTGATCATCCCAAAAGCCAACACCTCATTTGGCCGCCTTTCGTTCCAGTACTCTGCTGCCTGTGACTGGAACGAATTGCAAAAATCGCTGAAGTTGGAGACTTTTATCTCCCTCACCAACTTCAAACATCAGCTATCTGAGCAGCTAACCGATCGCTGCAGCTGTACATAGTCTATTGGTAAATAGCCCACCCTTTTCACCTACCTCATCCCCATACTGTTTTTATCTATTTACTTTTCTGCTCTTCTGCACACCAATATCTCTACCTGTACATGACCATCTGATCTTTTATCACTCCAGTGTTAATATGCAAAATTGTAATTATTTGCCTACCTCCTCATGCCTTTTGCACACATTGTATATAGACCCCCCCTTCGTTTTCTACTGTGTTATTGACTTGTTAATTGTTTACTCCATGTGTAACTCTTTGTTGTATGCTCACACTGCTATGCTTTATCTTGGCCAGGTCGCAGTTGCAAATGAGAACTTGTTCTCAACTAGCCTACCTGGTTAAATAAAGGTGAAAAAAAATAAAAAATAATATTCATCTCATATGCATACGTATATACTGTACTCTATATCATCGACTGCATCCTTATGTAATACATGTATCACTAGCCACTTTAACTATGCCACTTTGTTTACATACTCATCTCATATGTATATACTGTACTCGATACCATCTACTGTATCTTGCCTATGCTGCTCTGTACCATCACTCATTCATATATCCTTATGTACATATTCTTTATCCCCTTACACTGTGTATAAGACAGTAGTTTTGGAATTGTTAGTTAGATTACTTGTTGGTTATTACTGCATTGTCGGAACTAGAAGCACAAGCATTTCGCTACACTCGCATTAACATCTGCTAACCATGTGTATGTGACAAATAAATTTGATTTGATTTGATATAAAATGGCTAATATATATACCGATATACCACGGCTAATATATATACCAATATACCACGGCTAATATATATACCAATATACCACGGCTAATATATATACCAATATACCACGGCTAATATATATACCAATATACCACGGCTAATATATATACCAATATACCACGGCTAATATATATACCAATATACCACGGCTAATATATATACCAATATACAATGGCTAATATATATACCAATATACAACAGCTAAGGGCTGTTCATTGGCACGACACAACGGCTAACGGGTGGGGGAGTGGCAGGACAGAGATAGGGAAACCCTGGCTTAGAGGATACAATATGATCAAGATGGGGGGCGGGCTGTATATTCCAGCTCACCGTTCTTGAAGACCTTCCCTATCCCATTCTTCTGGAACCTGCTGCCCCTGTCTCCCTCCATGTAGGGGAAAACTCGGCCCTGGTGCGTCCAGAAGTAGTCCTTAGAACCAAAGAAGAAAACTGGGAACTCTCCGATCTCGTGGCGAAGGTGCTGGATGTTGGTGGGGATGTTCCGAGGGTGATGGATCTCTGCAGGCCACCACCTGGACAGGGTTAGGGTTAGTTAGGCCAAGGGAGAGAGGAGGCAGTGCTCTACACAAACATACTGCTGACTGACCCGTAGTCTCTGCTAGGTAAAGCTCCGCCATATCTCAGCTCACTGGTCACCATAGCAGCACCTACCCATAGCACGCGCTCCAGCAGGTATAACTGACTGGTGACCCCCAAAGCCAATTCTTCCTTTGGCCGCCTCTCCTTCCAGTTCTCTGCTGCCAATGACTGGAACGAACTGCAAAACTCTCTGAAGCTGGACACACTTACCTCCCTCACTAGCTTTAAGCACCAGATGTCAGAGCAGCTCACAGATCACTGCACCTGTACATGGCCCACCTGTAAACAACCCATCTATCTACCTCATCCCCATACTGTATTTATTTATCTTGCTCCTTTGCACCCCAGTATCTCTACTTGCACATTCATTAATCTTCTGCACATCTACCATTCCAGTGTTTAAATGCTATATTGTAATTACTTCACCACCATGGCCTATTTATTGCCTTACCTCCCTTATCCTACCTCCATTTGTACATGCTGTATATAGACCTTTCTACTGTATTATAGACTGTATGTTTGTTTATTCCACGTGTAACTCTGTGTTGTTGTATGTGTCGAACTGCTTTGCTTTATCTTGGCCAGGTCGTAGTTGTAAATGATAACTTGTTCTCAACTAGCCTACCTGGTTAAATGAAGGTGAAATAAAAAATAAAATTTAAAAAAGTTGGCCAGGTCTCTGCACTGACCGGTAGTTGCCCAGTTTGACCCAGATGATGTCTCTGTATTTGGGTTTCTTTCCGGCACGGCAGTCGTTACAGAACCAGCTGCCATCCGGCATGGCGATGTTCAGACAGTCTGGATGGAACGCTGCTGGACACGACTCACAGCACAGGAGCTGGCCACCTACACACACACACAGACTTAGAACACAAGGCAACACGTCTCTCCTGCTTGGACTACAGACTAACTACTGTTCAGAACACAATTGTGTAGCTGACGTGTGAGTGGTGGTTTCTGCTCTGACATGCACTGTCAACTGTGGGACATTACATAGACAGGTGTGTCTTTCCAAATCATGTCCAATCAATAGAATTTACCACAGGTGGACTCCAATACAATTGTAGAAACATCTAAAGGATGATCAATAGAAACAGGATGCACCTGAGCTCTATTTAGTCTCTTAGCAAAGGGTCTGAATACTTATGTAAATAAGGAATCTGTTTTTTGTGCTTTGTCATTATGGGGTATTGTGATTTCATTATGGGGTATTGTGATGTCATTATGGGGTATTGTTTGTAGATTGATGAGGGGGGGGGGAAAGTCAAGGGGTCTGAATGCACTCTATATGCTACTGCGCGACAACAACAAAAAGATCTGTCGACCAACAGCCTATTGACCAAACAATGGACAAGTTGGCTAGTTAGTGGCTGTGCATCTGTGTAGTTAGAGTGTGTGTATAGTTGATAGTGTAGTTGGTGGTGTAGTTGTGTATCTGTGTATCTGTGTAGTTGTGCATCTGTACCTTTGGAGCAGACGAAGCACCAGCTGACGTTGACATGCGAGTGGTGGCTGTAGCCCTTCTTGGGTGAGAAATGGTTGGTGCAGATGATGGTGGTGGGGGTCAACATCTCACTGCCAGCCGCAACACACACCTCTCCTGTATGGTACGCCACCGGGCAGCGCAGGCAACGCATCAGCTTACCTACAACACACCACGATATTAACACACCTGACATCAGCTTACCTACAATACACCACGATATTAACACACCTGACATCAGCTTACCTACAATACACCACGATATTAACACACCTGACATCAGCTTACCTACAATACACCATTATATTAACACACCTGACATCAGCTTACCTACAATACACCATTATATTAACACACCTGACACCAGCATACCTACAATATACCACATGATATTAACACAACTGACCTCATAGACCATGGACAGTCAGATCTCTAGGGCTGTCCCCCCTCCCTCCCAAAATAAATGTTGGTCGACCGAGAGTTCTGTGTCTAAAGCAGATTTTTTCCCCCCCAGACCAATCAATTTTAATTGTTCCACCCTGTGTTTTTGAATAAAATAAACTATTTGCACTGAGCATGTCGGACGCTTTAAGCACACTGTTTGATTGAATAATTAAGACCCAAATGACTCAAGATGGCCATGCTGTGTAAAAAAGAAAAAGACCGCAGGTGCCTGTGCGATTGGTGCCCATAGTCGCTCTCCTCCCTTCTGCAGCGGAAAGACGGCAGGTGTTTATCAGTTGTCCATGCTGAAGCTGCAACAATTTCAGCCATGTTTTTTACTTGTTTCACTGACTGAAAAGTTATTTTTCAGAAATCCCTCATTTGTTTAGGAAAAACATTCCCTCAATGTAAAACATGTAAGCGTCGCACGCATGTGACCAATAAAGACTGACCTATAGCCTATCATCGCATCAATAAAAAATGGTTATAAACTCTGAACACCGTAACAAAAAAATGGATGAAGAGGAAGTGAAAAACTAACTGGAAACAGGCAAATATCGTGGTGTATTGTAGGTCTCCAGCTCCATGGTGGTTCTACAAGGCTGCTATAAGGTGGGTAAAGGAGCAGGCCTCCAGCTCCATGTTGGTTCTACAAGGCTGCTATAAGGAGGGTAAAGGAGCAGGCCTCCAGCTCCATGGTGGTTCTACAAGGCTGCTATAAGGAGGGTAAAGGAGCAGGCCTCCAGCTCCATGTTGGTTCTACAAGGCTGCTATAAGGAGGGTAAAGGAGCAGGCCTCCAGCTCCATGTTGGTTCTACAAGGCTGCTATAAGGAGGGTAAAGGAGCAGGCCTCCAGCTCCATGTTGGTTCTACAAGGCTGCTGTAAGGAGGGTGAAGGAGCAGGCCTCCAGCTCCATGTTGGTTCTACAAGGCTGCTATAAGGAGGGTAAAGGAGCAGGCCTCCAGCTCCATGTTGGTTCTACAAGGCTGCTATAAGGAGGGTAAAGGAGCAGGCCTCCAGCTCCATGGTGGTTCTACAAGGCTGCTATAAGGAGGGTAAAGGAGCAGGCCTCCAGCTCCATGTTGGTTCTACAAGGCTGCTATAAGGAGGGTAAAGGAGCAGGCCTCCAGCTCCATGTTGGTTCTACAAGGCTGCTATAAGGAGGGTAAAGGAGCAGGCCTCCAGCTCCATGTTGGTTCTACAAGGCTGCTGTAAGGAGGGTGAAGGAGCAGGCCTCCAGCTCCATGTTGGTTCTACAAGGCTGCTATAAGGAGGGTAAAGGAGCAGGCCTCCAGCTCCATGGTGGTTCTACAAGGCTGCTATAAGGAGGGTAAAGGAGCAGGCCTCCAGCTCCATGTTGGTTCTACAAGGCTGCTATAAGGAGGGTAAAGGAGCAGGCCTCCAGCTCCATGTTGGTTCTACAAGGCTGCTATAAGGAGGGTAAAGGAGCAGGCCTCCAGCTCCATGGTGGTTCTACAAGGCTGCTGTAAGGAGGGTAAAGGAGCAGGCCTCCAACTCCATGGTGGTTCTACAAGGCTGCTATAAGGAGGGTAAAGGAGAAGGCCTCCAGCTCCATGGTGGTTCTACAAGGCTGCTATAAGGAGGGTAAAGGAGCAGGCCTCCAGCTCCATGGTGGTTCTACAAGGCTGCTGTAAGGAGGGTAAAGGAGCAGGCCTCCAGCTCCATGGTGGTTCTACAAGGCTGCTATAAGGAGGGTAAAGGAGCAGGCCTCCAGCTCCATGTTGGTTCTACAAGGCTGCTATAAGGAGGGTAAAGGAGCAGGCCTCCAGCTCCATGGTGGTTCTACAAGGCTGCTGTAAGGAGGGTAAAGGAGCAGGCCTCCAACTCCATGGTGGTTCTACAAGGCTGCTATAAGGAGGGTAAAGGAGCAGGCCTCCAGCTCCATGGTGGTTCTACAAGGCTGCTATATACCAACATGCTTCAAGCAAACCACCATAGTCCCTGTGCCCAGAACACAAAGGCAACCTGCCTAAATGACTAGACCCTTTGAAAGGCTTGTAATGGCTCACATCAACACCATTATCCCAGAAACCCTAGACCCACTCCAATTTGCATACCGCCCAAACAGAGCCACAGATGACGCAATATCTATTGCACTCCACACTGCCCTTTCCAACCTGGACAAAAGGAACACCGACATGAGATTGCTGTTCATTGACTACAGCTCAGCGTTCAACACCATAGTACCCTCAAAGCTCATAACTAAGCTAAGGACCCTGGGACTAAACATCTCCCTCCACAACTGGATCCTGGACTTCCTGACGGGCCGCCCCCAGGTGGTAAGGGTAGGTAACACATCCGCCACGCTGATCCTTAACATGGGGACCCCTCAGGGGTGCGTGCTCAGTCCCCTCCTGTACTCACTGTTCACCGACGAATGAGTGGCCACGCACGACTCCAACACCTTCATTAAGTTTGCTGACGACAACAGTGGAAGGCCTGATCACCAACAACGATGAGACAGCCTATAGGGAGGTGGTCAGAGACCTGGCAGTGTGGTGCCAGGACAACAACCTGCCCCTCAACATCACCAAGATAAAGGAGCTGATTGTGGACTACAGGAAAAGGAGGGCCCAGCCCATCCCCTTCGACAGGGCTGTAATGGAGCGGGTTGAGAGAGTCAAGTTCCATGGTGTCCACATCACTAAGGACCTATTATGGTCCAAACACACCAAGACAGTCGAGAGCATCCTGACTGGTTGCATCACCGCTTGGTATGGTATGTGCCGCAAGGAGCTACAGAGGGTAGTGCGTACAGCCCCAGTACATCACAGGGCCCAGCTCCCTGCCATCCAGGAGCTCTACACCAGGCGGTGTCAAAGGAAGCTCCTAAAAACGGTCAAAGACTCCAGCCACCCAAGTCATAGATCGTTCTCTCTGCTGCCGCACAGCAAGCGGTGCCGGAGGGCCAGTATGGGACCAAAAGACTCCTTTAAAGCTTGTACCCCAAAGCCATATGAGTGCTGAACAGTTCATCAAATGGCTACCTGGAGTATTTGCATTGAACCCTTATTGTATTATGTATTTGTGCAACGACTCTTGCATAGGCTCGATGTACACTCACTGGAGTCTACCCACACACACACACTCACTGGAGTCTACCCACACACACACACTCACTGGACTCTACCCACACACTCACTGGAGTCTACCCACACACACACACACACACACACACA